>NC_091320.1:3711138-3731138 GCF_038502225.1 Cherax quadricarinatus
CCCTCTCTCGTACATCTGAGCCTTCCTATCCTCGTAAAAACTCTTCACTACTTTCAGTAACCTACTTCCTATTCCATACATTTGCAACATCTGCCACATTGCTCTCCTATCCACCCTGTCATACGCATTTTCCAAATCCATAAATGCTAAATACTGTTCACTTATATGTTTCACTATAAACACCTGGTCCACATACCCCCTACCTTTCCTAAAGCCTCCTTGTTCATCTGCTATCCTACTCTCCGTCTTACTTTTAATTCTTTCAATAATAACTCTACTATACACTTTACCAGGTATACTCAAGAGACTTATTACACTTTAATTTTTGCACTCTCTTTTATCCTCCTGTGGCTTACTTTTCTTGATGATAGTTTCATAAATATCCTATTTCTTCTGTGTCTGTGAATGGGATAGTTTATCCTGAGAGACGGTAGTTACCAAATGATAGTAACTTCAGCTGTGATGGAAGGAAGCCTTTGAAGCTCCCGTAGATGATGAACCCTGGTTGGAATGCTTGACGAAATCCTCATTGACCTGTGGCATATAAGCTGCCCAGGTTGACAGGTTATGTGTGTGTGTGTGTGTGTGTGTGTGTGTGTGTGTGTGTGTACTAACCTAATTGTGGTTGCAGGGGTCGATACTTAACTCCAGGCCCCGCCTCTTCACTGATCGCTACTAGGTCCTCTCTCTCTCTGCTTCCTGAGCATTGTCATGCCTCGTCTTAAAGCTATGTATGGTTCCTGCCTCCACTACATCACTTGCTAGGCTATTCTACTTCCTGACGACTCTATGACTGAAGAAATACTTCCTAACATCTCTGTGACTCGTCTGAGTCTTCAACTTCCAATTGTGGCCCCTTGTTTCTGTGACCTCTCTCTGGAACATCCTGTCTCTATCCACCTTATCTATTCCACGCAGTATTTTGTATGTCGTTTTCATGTCTCCCCTAACCTCCTTTCCTCCAATGTCGTAAGTCCGATTTCCCTCAACCTTTCTTCGTAGGACATTTCCCTGAGCTCCGGAACTAGCCTTGTTGCAAACCTTTGTACTTCCTCTAATTTCTTGACGTGCTTGACCAGGTGTGGGTTCCAAACATGTGCTGCATATGGGCCTGACGTACACAGTGTACAGTGTCTTGAACGATTCCTTACTAAGGTATCGGAACGCTATTCTCAGGTTTACCAGGCGCCCATATGCTTCAGCAGTTATCTGGTTGATGTGTACCTCCGGAGACGTGCTCAGTGTTATGGTCATTCCAAGATCTTTCTCCTTGAGTGAGGTTTGCAGTCTTTGCCCACCTAGCCTATACTCTGTCTGCGGTCTTCTTTGCCCTTCCCCAGTCTTCATGACTCTGCATTTGACAGGGTTGAATTCGAGAAGCCAGTTGCTAGACCATGTGTCCAGCCTATCCAGGTCTCTTTGTAGTGTATGTGTGTGTATGTGTGTGTGTGTGTGTGTGTGTGTTTGTGTGTGTGTGTGTGTGTGTGTGTGTGTGTGTGTGTGTGTGTGTGTGTGTGTGTGTGTGTGTGTGTATGTATGTGTGTGTGTGTATGTGTATTCACCTAGTTGAGGTTGCAGGGGTCGAGTCCAAGCTCCTGGCTCCGCCTCTTCACTGGTCGCTACTAGGTCACTCTCCCTGAACCGTGAGCTTTATCATACCTCTGCTTAAAGCTATGTATGGATCCTGCCTCCACTACATCGCTTCCAAACCTATTCCACTTCCTGACTATGAGGCTGAAGAAGTACTTCCTAACATCCCTGTGATTCATCTGTGTCTTCAACTTCCAACTGTGTCCCGTTGTTGCTGTGTCCCATCTCTGGAACATCCTGTCTTTGTCCACCTTGTCAATTCCTCTCAGTATTTTGTATGTCGTTACCATGTCCCCCCTATCTCTCCTGTCCTCCAGTGTCGTCAGGTTGATTTCCCTTAACCTCTCCTCGTAGGACATACCTCTTAGCTCTGGGACTAATCTTGTTGCAAACCTTTGCACTTTCTCTAGTTTCTTTACGTGCTTGGCTAGGTGTTGGTTCCAGACTGGTGCCGCATACTCCAATATGGGCCTAACGTACACGGTGTACAGAGTCCTGAACGATTCCTTATTAAGATATCGGAATGCTGTTGTGAGGTTTGCTAGGCGTCCATATGCTGCAGCAGTTATTTGGTTGATGTGCTCTTCAGATGTGCCTGGTGTTATACTCACCCCAAGATCTTTTTCCTTGAGTGAGTTTTGTAGTCTCTGGCCCCCTAGACTGTATTCCGTCTGCAGTCTTCTTTGCCCTTCCCTAGTCTTCATGACTTTGCACTTGGTGGGGTTGAACTCCAGGAGCCAATTGCTGGACCAGGTCTGCAGCCTGTCCAGATCCCTTTGTAGTTCTGCCTGGTCTTCGATCGAATGAATTCTTCTCATCAACTTCACGTCATCTGCAAACAGGGACACTTCGAAGTCTATTCATTCCGTCATGTCGTTCACAAATAACAGAAACAGCGCTGGTTCTAGGACTGACCCCTGTGGGATCCCGCTGAACACAGGTGCCCACTCTGACACCTCGCCACGTACCATGACTCGTGAGTGTATCTGTGTGTACTCACCTAATTGTGGTTGCAGGGGTCGATACTCAGCTCCTGGCCCCGCCTATGTATGTGTGTATGTGAGTATGGGTGTGTGTGAGTGTATGCGTGTGTGTGTGTGTGTGTGTGTGTGTGTGTGTGTGTATGTGTGTGTGTGTGTGTGTGTGTGTGTGTGTGTGTGTGTGTGTGTGTGTGTGTGATTATGTGTGTGTGTGTGTGTGTGTGTGTGTGTGTGTGATGTGTGTGTGTGTGTGTGTGTGAGATGTGTGTGTGTGTACTCACCTTATTGTGGTTGCAGGGGTCGAGTCACAGAGTGTGCGTATGCGCGTGCGTAATTAAACTCGCATCCTCTGTATGACTTGATAATGCAGAATCCTGAGTTCACCATGGCCACAATAAAATCTCAGTCGTCATATTGCATCCACACAGCGCATTACAGACCATTTTACCGCGAAAACATTTTGACCTGTTTACGCCTTTACTGGCTCTTTCCTTAATGGAGTTCTAACAACTTTGAAATCAATTGTTCATTAAAGATATTTGCATTTAAACAGAACCCAGTTATCTTCGCATGTAAGTAAATCCATATTACGAATTACCGATGCAAATTTAGCTGGTAACACCTGAAGCGTCGTCAGTCGTGATGACTCGCCCAGAGCCGAGTCTAATCATGCAAATGAACATAACCGAGCAGGTTCTGCATGACACACTACGTCGGACGTTGTACCATACGTTCGTGTATTTCTGCACGATATTTATTCTTGTCTATTTTAATATTATGGCTTTGTTATTATTTATATATACAGTGGACCCCCGGTTAACGATATTTTTTCACTCCAGAAGTATGTTCAGGTGCCAGTACTGACCGAATTTGTTCCCATAAGAAATATTGTGAAGTAGATTAGTCCCTTTCAGACCCCCAAACATACACGTACAAATGCACTTACATAAATACACTTACATAATTGGTCGCATTCGGAGGTAATCGTTATGCGGGGGTCCACTGTATATATATATATATATATATATATATATATATATATATATATATATATATATATATATATATATAATTAAAAATAGCTACAGAATATTATCTAATCTGGCAGCGAACTGCACATCGTCTTTTATTAGAGAACTGTTATTACTTACAAAAGCACAGGAGTCTCGTGTTTTAATTTATTTAAACTAATACGGTTTGCAACATTTCAATATTTATCATTATGACGTTGCTGCTGCCATAACGTAGATATAATCACACATCAGATAAAACTGTTTAAGTCATTTATTCAAATTCCTCGATCTATGTTATTATTCGTTCCGTGTTATTGGCCTTAAATGTCAGTTAATTTAGACGAATGGTAAAATATAACTATTATTTATGCTGAAACCGATGCTGGACGCTTATTGAAGCATCCTTCAGGAAGAGTGGCACCCTGGGGAGGCAGTGGCACCCTGGGGAGGCAGTGGCACCCTGGGGAGGCAGTGGCACCCTGGGGAGGCAGTGGCACCCTGGGGAGGCAGTGGTACCCTGGGAACAGCGGAACTTTGTGGGAAGAGTGACTCCCTGAGAGGCAGTGGTACCCTGGGAAGAGCGGCATTTTGTGGGAAGAGTGGTACCCTGGGGAGGCAGTGGTACCCTGGGAACAGCGGAACTTTGTGGGAAGAGTGACTCCCTGAGAGGCAGTGGTACCCTGGGAAGAGCGGCATTTTGTGGGAAGAGTGGTACCCTGGGGAGGCAGTGGTACCCTGGAAAGAGCGGCACTTTGGGGGAAGAGTGGTACCCTGGGACGACAGTGGTACCCTAGGAAGAGCGGCACTTTGTGGGAAGAGTGACTCTCTGAGAGGCAGTGGTACCCTGGGAAGAGCGGCATTTTGTGGGAAGAGTGGTACCCTGGGGAGGCAGTGGTACCCTGGAAAGAGCGGCACTTTGGGGGAAGAATGGTACCCTGGGGAGGCAGTGGTACCCTGGGAAGAGCGACACTGTGGGAAGAGTGGCACCCTGGGGAGGCAGTGGTACCCTGGAAAGAGCGGCACTTTGTGGGAAGAGTGGTACCCTGGGGAGACAGTGGTATCCTGGGAAGAGATGCACTCTGTGGGAAGAGTGGCACTCTAGGGAGGCAGTGGTATCCTGGTAAGAGTGGCACCCTGGGAAGACAGTGGTACCCTGGGAAGAGTGGCACCTTGTGGGAAAAGCTGAACCCCTCACAGAGATGGCACTATCCTTACTCATAAAAAAAAATCTCAAAGTTGGCCCCACGTTCAAGAGAGCCAGTGTCTGGGGAGCTTTGAGGAGATCCAGTGTCTGGGGAGCTTTGAGGAGATCCAGTGTCTGGGGAGCTTTGAGGAGATCCAGTGTCTGGGGAGCTTTGAGGAGATCCAGTGTCTGGGGAGCGTTGAGGAGATCCAGTGTCTGGGGAGCTTTGAGGAGATCCAGTGTCTGGGGAGCTTTGAGGAGATCCAGTGTCTGGGGAGCGTTGAGGAGATCCAGTGTCTGGGGAGCGTTGAGGAGATCCAGTGTCTGGGAGCGTTGAGGAGATCCAGTGTCTGGAGAGCGTTGAGAAGATCCAGTGCCTGGGGAGCTTTCAAGAGATCCAGTGTCTGGGAAGCGTTGAGGAGATCCAGTGTCTGGGGAGCTTTCAAGAGATCCAGTGTCTGGGGAGCGTTGGGAGATCCAGTGTCTGGGGAGCTTTCAAGAGATCTAGTGTCTGGGGAACGTTGAAGAGATCCAGTGTCTGGGGAGCGTTGAGGAGATCCAGTGTCTGGGGAGCGTTGAGGAGATCCAGTGTCTGGGGAGCGTTGAGGAGATCCAGTGTCTGGGGAGCGTTGAGGAGATCCAGTGTCTGGGGAGCGTTGAGGAGGTTCAGTGTCTGGGGAGCGTTGAGGAGATCCAGTGTCTGGGGAGCGTTGAGGAGATCCAGTGTCTGGGGAGCGTTGAGGAGATCCAGTGTCTGGGGAGCGTTGAAGAGATCCAGTGTCTGGGGAGCGTTGAGGAGATCCAGTGTCTGGGGAGCGTTGAGGAGATCCAGTGTCTGGGGAGCGTTGAGGAGATCCAGTGTCTGGGGAGCGTTGAGGAGATCCAGTGTTTGGGGAGCGTTAGGAGATCCAGTGTCTGGGGAGCGTTGAGGAGATCCAGTGTCTGGGGAGCGTTGAGGAGATCCAGTGTCTGGGGAGCGTTGAGGAGATCCAGTGTCTGGGGAGCTTTCAAGAGATCCAGTGTCTGGGGAGCGTTGAGGAGATCCAGTGTCTGGGGAGCTTTCAAGAGATCCAGTGTCTGGGGAACGTTGAAGAGATCCAGTGTCTGGGGAGCGTTGAGGAGATCCAGTGTCTGGGGAGCGTTGAGGAGATCCAGTGTCTGGGGAGCGTTGAGGAGATCCAGTCTCTGGGGAGCGTTGAGGAGATCCGGTGTCTGGGGAGCGTTGAGGAGATCCAGTGTCTGGGGAGCGTTGAGGAGATCCAGTGTCTGGGGAGCGTTGAGGAGATCCAGTGTCTGGGGAGCGTTGAGGAGATCCAGTGTCTGGGGAGCGTTGAGGAGATCCAGTGTCTGGGGAGCGTTGAGGAGATCCAGTGTCTGGGGAGCGTTGAGGAGATCCAGTGTCTGGGGAGCGTTGAGGAGATCCAGTGTCTGGGGAGCGTTGAGGAGATCCAGTGTCTGGGGAGCGTTGAGGAGATCCAGTGTCTGGGGAGCGTTGAGGAGATCCAGTGTCTGGGGAGCGTTGAGGAGATCCAGTGTCTGGGGAGCGTTGAGGAGATCCAGTGTCTGGGGAGCGTTGAGGAGATCCAGTGTCTGGGGAGCGTTGAGGAGATCCAGTGTCTGGGGAGCGTTGAGGAGATCCAGTGTCTGGGGAGCGTTGAGGAGATCCAGTGTCTGGGGAGCGTTGAGGAGATCCAGTGTCTGGGGAGCGTTGAGGAGATCCAGTGTCTGGGGAGCGTTGAGGAGATCCAGTGTCTGGGGAGCGTTGAGGAGATCCAGTGTCTGGGGAGCTTTCAAGAGATCCAGTGTCTGGGGAGCGTTGAGGAGATCCAGTGTCTGGGGAACTTTCAAGAGATCCAGTGTCTGGGGAGCGTTGAGGAGATCCAGTGTCTGAGGAGCTTTCAAGAGATCCAGTGTCGGGGGAACGTTGAGGAGATCCAGTGTCTTGGGAGCGTTGAGGAGATCCAGTGTCTGGGAGCGTTGAGGAGATCCAGTGTCTGGGGAGCGTTGAGGAGATCCAGTGTCTGGGGAGCGTTGAGGAGATCCAGTGTCTGGGGAGCTTTCAAGAGATCCAGTGTCTGGGGAGCGTTGAGGAGATCCAGTGTCTGTGGAGCTTTCAATAGATCCAGTGTCTGGGGAGCGTTGAGGAGATCCAGTGTCTGGGGAGCTTTCAAGAGATCCAGTGTCTGGGGAACGTTGAAGAGATCCAGTGTCTGGGGAGCGTTGAGGAGATCCAGTGTCTGGGGAGCGTTGAAGAGATCCAGTGTCTGGGGAGCGTTGAGGAGATCCAGTGTCTGGGGAGCGTTGAGGAGATCCAGTGTCTGGGGAGCGTTGAAGAGATCCAGTGTCTGGGGAGCGTTGAAGAGATCCAGTGTCTGGGGAGCGTTGAGGAGATCCAGTGTCTGGGGAGCGTTGAAGAGATCCAGTGTCTGGGGAGCGTTGAGGAGATCCAGTGTCTGGGGAGCGTTGAGGAGATCCAGTGTCTGGGGAGCGTTGAGGAGATCCAGTGTCTGGGGAGCGTTTAGGAGATCCAGTGTCTTGGGAGCGTTGAGGAGATCCAGTGTCTGGGGAGCGTTAAGGAGATCCAGTGTCTGGGGAGCGTTGAGGAGATCCAGTGTCTGGGGAGCGTTGAAGAGATCCAGTGTCTGGGGAGCGTTGAGGAGATCCAGTGTCTGGGGAGCGTTGAGGAGATCCAGTGTCTGGGGAGCGTTGAGGAGATCCAGTGTCTGTGGAGCTTTCAAGAGATCCAGTGTCTGGGGAGCGTTGAGGAGATCCAGTGTCTGGGGAGCTTTCAAGAGATCCAGTGTCTGGGGAACGTTGAAGAGATCCAGTGTCTGGGGAGCGTTGAGGAGATCCAGTGTCTGGGGAGCGTTGAAGAGATCCAGTGTCTGGGGAGCGTTGAGGAGATCCAGTGTCTGGGGAGCGTTGAGGAGATCCAGTGTCTGGGGAGCGTTGAAGAGATCCAGTGTCTGGGGAGCGTTGAAGAGATCCAGTGTCTGGGGAGCGTTGAGGAGATCCAGTGTCTGGGGAGCGTTGAGGAGATCCAGTGTCTGGGGAGCGTTGAAGAGATCCAGTGTCTAGGGAGCGTTGAGGAGATCCAGTGTCTGGGGAGCGTTGAAGAGATCCAGTGTCTGGGGAGCGTTGAAGAGATCCAGTGTCTGGGGAGCGTTGAGGAGATCCAGTGTTTGGGGAGCGTTGAGGAGATCCAGTGTCTGGGGAGCGTTGAGGAGATCCAGTGTCTGGGGAGCGTTGAGGAGATCCAGTGTCTGGGGAGCGTTGAGGAGATCCAGTGTCTGGGGAGCGTTGAGGAGATCCAGTGTCTGGGGAGCTTTCAAGAGATCCAGTGTCTGGGGAGCGTTGAGGAGATCCAGTGTCTGTGGAGCTTTCAAGAGATCCAGTGTCTGGGGAGCGTTGAGGAGATCCAGTGTCTGGGGAGCTTTCAAGAGATCCAGTGTCTGGGGAACGTTGAAGAGATCCAGTGTCTGGGGAGCGTTGAGGAGATCCAGTGTCTGGGGAGCGTTGAAGAGATCCAGTGTCTGGGGAGCGTTGAGGAGATCCAGTGTCTGGGGAGCGTTGAGGAGATCCAGTGTCTGGGGAGCGTTGAAGAGATCCAGTGTCTGGGGAGCGTTGAAGAGATCCAGTGTCTGGGGAGCGTTGAGGAGATCCAGTGTCTGGGGAGCGTTGAAGAGATCCAGTGTCTGGGGAGCGTTGAGGAGATCCAGTGTCTGGGGAGCGTTGAGGAGATCCAGTGTCTGGGGAGCGTTGAGGAGATCCAGTGTCTGGGGAGCGTTTAGGAGATCCAGTGTCTTGGGAGCGTTGAGGAGATCCAGTGTCTGGGGAGCGTTAAGGAGATCCAGTGTCTGGGGAGCGTTGAGGAGATCCAGTGTCTGGGGAGCGTTGAAGAGATCCAGTGTCTGGGGAGCGTTGAGGAGATCCAGTGTCTGGGGAGCGTTGAGGAGATCCAGTGTCTGGGGAGCGTTGAGGAGATCCAGTGTCTGTGGAGCTTTCAAGAGATCCAGTGTCTGGGGAGCGTTGAGGAGATCCAGTGTCTGGGGAGCTTTCAAGAGATCCAGTGTCTGGGGAACGTTGAAGAGATCCAGTGTCTGGGGAGCGTTGAGGAGATCCAGTGTCTGGGGAGCGTTGAAGAGATCCAGTGTCTGGGGAGCGTTGAGGAGATCCAGTGTCTGGGGAGCGTTGAGGAGATCCAGTGTCTGGGGAGCGTTGAAGAGATCCAGTGTCTGGGGAGCGTTGAAGAGATCCAGTGTCTGGGGAGCGTTGAGGAGATCCAGTGTCTGGGGAGCGTTGAGGAGATCCAGTGTCTGGGGAGCGTTGAGGAGATCCAGTGTCTGGGGAGCGTTGAGGAGATCCAGTGTCTGGGGAGCGTTGAAGAGATCCAGTGTCTGGGGAGCGTTGAAGAGATCCAGTGTCTGGGGAGCGTTGAGGAGATCCAGTGTTTGGGGAGCGTTGAGGAGATCCAGTGTCTGGGGAGCGTTGAGGAGATCCAGTGTCTGGGGAGCGTTGAGGAGATCCAGTGTCTGGGGAGCGTTGAGGAGATCCAGTGTCTGGGGAGCGTTAAGGAGATCCAGTGTCTGGGGAGCGTTGAAGAGATCCAGTGTCTTGGGAGCCTTGAGGAGATCCAGTGTCTGGGGAGCGTTGAGGAGATCCAGTGTCTGGGGAGCTTTCAAGAGATCCAGTGTCTGGGGAACGTTGAAGAGATCCAGTGTCTGGGGAGCGTTAAGGAGATCCAGTGTCTGGGGAGCGTTGAGGAGATCCAGTGTCTGGGGAGCGTTGAAGAGATCCAGTGTCTGGGGAGCGTTGAGGAGATCCAGTGTCTGGGGAGCGTTGAGGAGATCCAGTGTCTGGGGAGCGTTGAGGAGATCCAGTGTCTGGGGAGCGTTGAGGAGATCCAGTGTCTGGGGAGCGTTGAGGAGATCCAGTGTCTGGGGAGAGGTCGGAGTGGAGTTGTTTACCCATCTAGTACAAGCCTTTGTGTTATAAGCGCATGAACTCAACTGACCACCTTTGTTTTATAAATAAATGAGAATCATAGTATCTATGACTTTTCAATTGAAATTAATCGTTAATCCAGTAATAGTTATTCTGTACAAGGGGTTGACTAAATTGTTTACCGTTTAGGTCGCATATTAAAGGATACGTTTCGGCACGAATGGCTACGTCAACAGGACTGATGAAACCATTCGTGCGGAAACGTTTACATTAATTAATGTCCTGAGTTATACACATTTGCTGTTTTTCAGTGTTTGTCGGTATGACTATAACATTCACAGTTTTGCAGGTTTGATTCTTCTGCTACTCAAGAGGCCGACACTCCCTGCCTATCAGCTACCTACATCCAATTTCTATATCATAAGAAATTGTAACCGCTTTACTGATCAGAAACCACGTCATCATATATGGATGGAGCATCGAGCCTCAAAAATTTCTTGCGTTGAATGGCTCACACACTGGCTTAGCTCTTAACAAAATACAGAGCAACATATGTATGAGTCGAGGCTGGTGTCAGTAACACGGAAGTTAGACAATCCTGGCAAGAACTTCCCAGCTGCTGGTTGGCAGTTTCTGCCAGTGAAGTCTCGCAGCATCCAGGTTTACCACCACAAAGATGGAAACATCCATATACTTATTGCAAACATTATGTTTCCTCCTTTAATTACCTACTATTGTCCTATTTATGTTAACTGCTGTTAATTAAGTTAAACAGTGAGAAGACTGAATGGAAATACTGAACTGTTGTAAGGTATAATACCAACGTCGATGACAATATTAAAATTGCTGAAATGATGCATTTAGCTTATAAGATCGCTAATAAATTACCATGACTAATTTTAGCCTCACAACAAAGTAAAAATCATTGAACTACTTGAATATATGGAAAAAACTAGGCATGTTTCGTGTTACTGATAGAAGAAGTGAAACCAGTGCCACGACGTGACTAAAACTTGTGTGGTGACCAAAAAATTTTTTTCTCTAGAGAATTACTAGAACAGTTTAGTCATGGGATAAGTGAATCTTAATATATTCAGATAACAGCCACACACTTCAAAATGTTTGGTCCACAGAAACTAAATTAGACCAGGTAACGATAGCATTTCCCGGTAGCCTGGCAGATAACAGCTCTTGATACCACCATACACACTTACCCACACAAGCAAATGACCATGTTCAATCCTCATCGACTAATTTATAATGGCAGTGCTCAGGAATAAATACACAACTTACAGACGAAAAATAATATACCGAAGATTATCTGTGATGATGTTCTGTAATGATAAACCAGCCTGACTAAATATAGAAGTGAATTAAGATTAATATCTGGGCTTCCACTTTGTAAACTCAAGTGTCTGCCATACTTATTACTCTCCAGCTTGTGGGAACTACTGCTTCAGTTTAGTTACATTAGAGTTCCTTTCCTCATTACTGCTCTGAAGGAAACATGGCCGACGTTATGCACAGATATTCACACGTTATTAAGAGATGGATTTAAAGTTAAGCTTTCGTGGATTCCCTCATAATCAGGCTTCCAAAAGCTTGGCAATGTTAAAGTAATTGTAGATGTTCAATTACTTAAATGAATGTTGAATAAAGAATATGCCGAATATAATTGTCATTTCTCCATCAGAAGTTAAAAAGCATTTCCAGAAAATAACTAGGAAACGAGTTTTAAGAAAATGGAACAATACGGATAGGAACTAAGAGATTAATTGTATATCATACTGAGATATATCCAGGTTGATAAATTACACACATGTGCAACTATTGGGTAATTTATTGAGGAAACGTTTCGCCACACAGTGGCTTCATCAGTCCATACAAATGAGAACATTGAAGAACAGGAGGAGTTTGAGGTAATTAATCCCTCAGCCTTGAGTCGATGTGGTCAGTCCATATATCTTGAAAGGAATACAGCATATGAGCATAGAAGTAGCTTATACACCGTAGGCAGGATGTAGCCACTGTGTGGCGAAACGTTTCCTCAACAAAGATACCCAAGTGTTGCACATGTGTCCAATTTATCAACTTGTCGGTACTCTGAACCATTGATCTACATATGTCCAGTTTAACATGCCTATGACCAAAATAACAAAGTCATCAGAGTGCAACACGTTGTTACTGGTAGATCTGGGTTAGAAGTATCTCTGGCAGTACTCTGGCAGTATTGTTGATACGGAGATGCCAGTATTATGTGTTATTATTTCAATGTTACTGATACGATACCTGGAGTATACCTGGAGAGGGTTCCGGGAGTCAACGCCCCCACGGCCCGGTCCGTGACCAGGGTTCGATATCTTAAATTTTGAGAAAAGAATCCGAATTTTGAGACGACTCAATGAACGAACTGATTTTGATGAGCCTGTAACTCAATAATGGTCAATATTTTTTAGTAGAAATAAGATACTTATTTTTTCAGATCGTATTCCATATTGCGCTGTATACGGTAGCTATAGGAAATAATTGTAATATACGCAATATCTGTCAGATTTTTATATGACGGGACTTTGCTCAATGGGATCCATTTAAGATCACTGTGACTTCTGTGACCCTCATACTGCGCCATCACTTACAGGACGAACATGAGTGAACAATTAACTAGTCATTCAAGGGGCTCAACTAAAACTGAGTGCTAGGTAACTGAACATCTAACATCAATAAGATCGGAGTGAATGAAGACAAGTACTTTTATGGTTTGAGACGCTGTCGGAGTCTGAACAGGGAATATTTACGAAGGGATTCAGGAAAACCGATTAGACGGATTTTCATCCTGGAGGAGGGACGTACAGTGCCTGCTCTGTGAAGGAAGGATGGGGATCTGAGTTGTGATATCAGCACATTTCTGGCAAGAGGGCGATTAAATGAATGATGGTCAAAGTTTTTCGACACTTTTTGGGTCGCCCTGCCTAGCTGTGTGTACGTGTGTATGTGAGTGGGTATGTACTCACCTAGTTGTACTCTCCTAGTTGAGGTTGTAGGGGTCGAGTCTTAGCTCCTGTCCCCGCCTCTTCACTGGTCGCTACTGTATCACTCTCCCTGAACCGTGAGCTTTATCGTACCTCTGCTTAAAGCTATGTATGGATCCTGCCTCCACTACATCGCTTCCCAAACTATTCCACTTCCTGACTACTCTGTGGCTGAAGAAATACTTCCTAACATCCCTGTGATTCATCTGTGTCTTCAACTTCCAACTGTGTCTCCTTGTTGCTGTGTCCCATCTCTGGAACATCCTGTCTTTGTCCACCTTGTCAATTCCTCTCAGTATTTTGTATGTCGTTATCATGTCCCCCCTATCTCTCCTGTCCTCCAGTGTCGTCAGGTCGATTTCCCTTAACCTCTCCTCGTAGGGCATACCCCTTAGCTCTGGGACTAGTCTTGTTGCAAACCTTTGCACTTTCTCTAGTTTCGACCTGACGACACTGGAGGACAGGAGTGATAGGGGGAACATGATAACGACATACAAAATACTGAGAAAAATTGACAAGGTGGACAAAGACAGGATGTTCTAGAGATGGGACACAGCAACAACGGGACACAGTTGAAAGTTGAAGACACAGATGAATCACAGGGATGTTAGGAAGTATTTCATCAGTCACAGAGCAGTCAGGAAGTGGAATAGTTTGGGAAGCGATGTAGTGGAGGCAAGATCCATACATAGCTTTAAGCAGAGGTATGATAAAGCTCACGATTCATGGAGAGTGATCCAGTAGCGACCAGTGAAGAGGCGGGGCCAGGAGCTAGGACTCGACCCCTGCAACCTCAACTAGGTGAGTACAACTATGTGAGTACATACCCACACACACGCGCACACACACACACACACACACACACACACACACACACACACACACACACACACACACACACACACACGTACACACAGCTCGGCAGGTCGACCCAAAAAGTGTGGAAAAACTTTGACCATCATTCATTTAATCGCTCTCTTGCCAGAAATGTGGTGATATCACAACTCAGATCCCCATCCTTCCTTCACAGAGCAGGCACTGTACTTCTCTCCTCCAGGATTAAAATCCATCTAAACGGTTTTCCTGAATCCCTTCATTAATTTGCCCTGTTCAAACTCCGACAGCGTCTCAAACCATAAAAGTACTTGTCTTCATTCACTCCGATCTTATTGATGTTAGATGTTTAATTACCTAGCACTCAGTTTTAGTTGAGCCCCTTGAATGACTAGTTAATTGTTCACTCATGTTCGTCCTGTGAGTGATGACGCAGTATGAGGGTCTTTACGTGTGTGTGTGTGTGTGTGTGCTCAATTGTGGTTGCAGGGGTAAAGCCATATCTCTTGGCCCCGCCTCTTCGCTGGTTGCTACTAAGACCAGTCTCTCCCTTCTCCATAAGCTTCATCAAACCTCATCCGAATGTTATGTATGGATCCTGCCTCTGGTACATCACTCTCCAGATTGTTCCACTTCCTGACACCTCTATGACTGAAGAGATACTTCCTAACATCCCTATGGCACACATGAGTTTTCGGCTTCCCGCTGTGACCCCTTGTTGCTGTGTCCCATCTCTGAAACATTCTGTCCCTATCCACTTCGTCAATGCCTCCTCAGTATTTTATGTCTTTATCATGTCTCCTCTATCCCTCCTGTCTACCAGTGTCATCAGATTTCCCTTAACCTTTCATCGTAGGGCATAACCCTTAGCTCCGGGACTAGTCTTGTTGCAAACCTTCGCACTTTCTCTAATTTCTTGACGTATTTGGCCCTTTGTGTGTTCCATACCGGGGCTGCATACTCCAGTATGGGCCTGATGTACACAATGTACAAAGTCTTGAATGAATGTTTATTCTGATGCTGAAACGCTATAACGTTATTCTTAGGCATGCCAGGCGCCCATGTGCTGCAACAGTTATTTGGTTAATGTGTGCCTGAGGGGATGTGCTCTGTATTATGCTCACCCCAAGATCCTTTTCCTAGAGTGAGTTTTGCAGCCTTGGACTTCCTAGGCTGTACTTCGTCTGTGGTGGTTTTTGTTCTTCCTCAAACTTCATGATTTTGTACTTGTTGGGGTTAAACTCCAGGAGCCATTTGTCGGGCCAGCCTGTCCAGATCTCCTTGTAGGCTTACCCGATTCTCGTCCGCTTGTATCCTTATTAGCTTCACATCGTCTGCAGCCATGGATATCTCTGAATCTATCCCTTCTATCATGTAATTCACTTATTCTAGAAGCAGCACCGAACCTAGGACTGACCCTTGTGGAATCCCATTCGACACATGCACCCAGTCTGACACCTCGTCACGTACCAACACACGTTGGTTCCTTCCTGTCAGGTATTCCCTGATCTATTGGAGTACTCTCCCTGCTATTCCTGCCTACTCGTCTGGATTTTCAACCAGTCTCTTGTGTGGTACTGCATCGAGAGCCTTCTTACAGTCCATGAAGATGCAGTCTACCCATCCCTCTCTCTCCTGTTGTACTATCCCTTACAATCTTACTATCGGGCAGTTGCTTTGTTTCAATCAATTTATTGAAGATTATCGTTAGTGGCACACATAGTGCATCTTCTCCCTCTCTTAGAGGTTATCTGGGCTCACCGCCATCGAGGTATCTAGTTCACCAGGCAGTTTCTTCACCTCTTCGGTTTTATGCAGTGTGTCCAGCACTTGCTTGTGCACCCTACTCCCTCGGTTTGCTGGAAGCCTCTCTGTCTCCACTGTGAATACCTCCCCGAATCACATATTTCCTGGTCGCTCCATGTGAGCTCCCATCCTTCCTTCCTCAGCCTGATTACCAGGTCCGTGACTGTTGTTTTCCTCCAGATGTGGCTATATAACAGCGATTTGGCATTTGGTGTTATGTTATTCTAGTATTGCCGCTGGGCCTCTCTCCTTATCCATACATATTAATATCTGGCTCTTCGGCTCAACTCCGTCTTTCCTGGGTCCTTTGCCTTCTATACTTTTTCCATGCTCTAACACACTTGACTTTGGCTTCTCCACACCTCCGGGTAAACCATGGGCTCACTCTGGTCTTTCCATGTGTGTACTCACCTAATTGTGGTTGCAGGGGTCGAGACTCAGCTCCTGGCCCCGTGTGTGTGTGTGTGTGTGTGTGTGTGTGTGTGTGTGTGTGTGTGTGTGTGTGTGTATAATTACACAGTTGAAATCATCTTTTTGAGATTGTGGTGGGTGAGCTCAAGCTCTGGGTCCTCTTTCATAACTTTTGACAAACTAGCGTGACTGAACCCTGCCACGTCTGTTTTTCAATCCCTGTTGTTAGGAATATATCTAATGGTTATAATCATAACTATAATGTTTAAAGGGGTGGACCATTAACCCACTGGAAGGCCTCGGTCAGATGACCAAAAGCTCCAGCTGCGGGTCATCATATGACTAAGACCCGCGTCAGGAAACACTTGTTCTGTTTCCTGACAAACCTGACCGAACCTAAACTATCAGTGTGATTTTTTTCTGTATATTGTGAAATTAATGAACCCGTTCGTTACTTCACCTTGTTTACTGATCATGTCAAGTAGAGTGTTATAGGTTAGGTTAGGTTAGGTTAGGTTAGGTTAGGTTAGATTAGGTTAGGTTAGGTTAGGTTAGGTTAGGTTAGGTTAGATTAGGTTAGGTTAGGTTAGGTTAGGTTAGGTTAGGTTAAGTTAGGTTAGGTTAGGTTAAGTTAGGTTAGGTTAGGTTAGGTTAGGTTAGGTTAGGTTAAGTTAGGTTAGGTTAGGTTAGATTAGGTTAGGTTAAGTTAGGTTAGATTAGGTTAGGTTAGGTTAGATTAGGTTAGGTTAGGTTAGGTTAGATTAGGTTAGGTTCGATTAGGTTAGGTTAGATTAGGTTAGGTTAGGTTAGATTAAGTTAGGTTAGATTAGGTTAGGTTAGGTTAGGTTAGGTTAGGTTAGGTTAGGTTAGATTAGGTTAGGTTCGATTAGATTAGGTTAGATTAAGTTAGGTTAGATTAGGTTAGGCTAGGTTAGATTAGGTTAGGTTAGGTTAGGTTAGGTTAGATTAGGTTAGGTTCGATTAGGTTAGGTTAGATTAAGTTAGGTTAGATTAGGTTAGGTTAGGTTAGATTAGGTTAGGTTAGGTTAGGTTAGATTAGGTTAGGTTCGATTAGGTTAGGTTAGATTAAGTTAGGTTAGATTAGGTTAGGTTAGGTTAGGTTAGGTTAGGTTAGGTTAGATTAGGTTAGGTTCGATTAGGTTAGGTTAGATTAAGTTAGGTTAGATTAGGTTAGGTTGGGTTAGATTAGGTTAGGTTCGATTAGGTTAGGTTAGATTAAGTTAGGTTAGATTAGGTTAGGTTAGGTTAGATTAGGTTAGGTTAGGTTAGGTTAGATTAGGTTAGGTTCGATTAGGTTAGGTTAGGTTAGGTTAGATTAGGTTAGGTTAGGTAAGGTTAGCTTAGGTTAGGTTAGTTTAGGTTAGGTTAGGTTAGATTAGTTAGGTTAGATTAGATTAGGTTAGGTTAGGTTAGGTTAGGTTAGGTTAGGTTAGATTAGGTTAGGTTAGGTTAGATTAGGTTAGCTTAGGTTAGGTTAGATTAGGTTAGGTTAGATTAGGTTAGGTTAGGTTAAGCTCGATTAGTTTAGGTTAGGTAAGGTTTGCCAGGAAACAGGACAAGTGTTCCCTGAAGCGGGTTTTAGTCATATGATAACCCTACACTGGAGCTTTTGGTCATCTGACCGAGACCTTCCACTGGCTGGTGGCCTGGTGGTTAACGCTCTCGCTTCACACGGCGAGGGCCTGGGTTCGATTCCCAGCCAGAGTAGAAACATTGGACGTGTTTCTTTCCACCTGTTGTCTATGTTCCCCATCAGTAAAATGGGTACCTGGGTGTTAGTCGACTGGTGTGGGTCGCATCCTGGGACACTGACCTAAGGAGGCCTGGTCACAGACCGGGCCGCGGGGGCGTTGACCCCCGGAACTCTCTCCAGATAAACTCTCCAGATATAAGAGCCCCTCACCAGTATCAAGGAAAACTAATAAATTAATTTAACATACGAAATGGATGAAAAACTCCTATTGTACATTCATTTGTATTCAGTGCAATAACTGGAGAATGCCACATGCGATCGGTTTTAAACTTTTAGTGCTGTGTTTTCCTCAGTAGAAGCTTTGACTTCATTTTAAGTTGTGTAAGTTTTAATAACCTAATTTTATTAATAAGTTTCTCTGTAAATCACATAAATCACAGCGTTTGACTTTATTGGACTCATTTATCTTAAATCTACTCATTATTTATTCAAAAAATCTTACTAAATTACTAATTTACATGCAGACTTAAGCCTTAAACGCTGGTAGAACTTACCTAGAGAAAAATATGGATTTATTTAGGCCTATATTGCTTGGAGGTTATCTAAAGTCACTTCCGGAGGTCACCGCGGAGGTAGCGACCTTGGGAAGCTGGTCTGGTTGCTGGCAGATCGATCAGGCTGTTGGTGGCCCCCGTCCACATCCCAAGTGATCAGGAATTGATATGAGGAACCTGTATGTTACAGGACACACTCCCACACTAGGTATAGATTCAGGGCTTTTGCTGTACACCACTTAGGTGTACAGACTGTAAAATGTTGTTAGGTAAGACACATATGCAGCAGTTAGGTATCTTTATTTCGAAACGTTTCGCCTACACAGTAGGCTTCCTTAAGGGTGATGGACTGATTACATCGTCTTCAAGTATCTTCTGCTTCTATCAACTTTTCTGTACTCGACTGAAGAAGCCTACTGTGTAGGCGAAACGTTTCGAAATAAAGTTACCTAACAACCTGTCGGTATTTTATACCATTTTAATGTTCAGACAGTAAAATGTACAGTCACACCAAATCAAAATGTGCAAAATAGGCCATGTGCAGAAAATGTTCGAAGGGAATAGTTCATAAAGGACTGTACATAATCTTAAGTTCCTAAGTTGTGGTGGTGAACATAAACAATAAATCCTGCCCAACATATGTACCACAGATTTCAATAAGGGAAAAAGTTTTTAAAGAATATGGCCTGAAATACCGAGAAGTCTTGAAACACAATAAGAACTTCCTTCATTCGCTTGTCTGCCTTTATGTACGCCATATCAAACTTCACAGCCATTAGATGCCTCCACCACACACGCCATTAGATGCCTCCACCACACACACCATTAGATGCCTCCACCACACACGCCATTAGATGCCTCCACCACACACACCATTAGATGCCTCCACCACACACGCCATTAGATGCCTCCACCACACACACCATTAGATGCCTCCACCACACACGCCATTAGATGCCTCCACCACACACTCCATTAGATGCCTCCACCACACACGCCATTAGATGCCTCCACCACACACACCATTAGATGCCTCCACCACACACGCCATTAGATGCCTCCACCACACACACCATTAGATGCCTCCACCACACACGCCATTAGATGCCTCCACTACACACACCATTAGATGCCTCCACCACACACACCATTAGATGCCTCCACCACACACGCCATTAGATGCCTCCACCACACACACCATTAGATGCCTCCACCACACACGCCATTAGATGCCTCCACCATACACGCCATTAGATGCCTCCACCACACAATCCATTAGATGCCTCCACCACACACACCATTAGATGCCTCCACCACACACACCATTAGATGCCTCCACCACACACACCATTAGATGCCTCCACCACACACACCATTAGATGCCTCCACCACACACACCATTAGATGCCTCCACCACACACGCCATTAGATGCCTCCACCACACACACCATTAGATGCCTCCACCACACACACCATTAGATGCCTCCACCACACACACCATTAGATGCCTCCACCACACACGCCATTAGATGCCTCCACCACACACACCATTAGATGCCTCCACCACACACACCATTAGATGCCTCCACCACACACACCATTAGATGCCTCCACCACACACGCCATTAGATGCCTCCACCACACACACCATTAGATGCCTCCACCACACACACCATTAGATGCCTCCACCACACACACCATTAGATGCCTCCACCACACACTCCATTAGATGCCTCCACCACACACGCCATTAGATGCCTCCACCACACACACCATTAGATGCCTCCACCACACACGCCATTAGATGCCTCCACCACACACACCATTAGATGCCTCCACCACACACGCCATTAGATGCCTCCACCACACACTCCATTAGATGCCTCCACCACACACGCCATTAGATGCCTCCACCACACACACCATTAGATGCCTCCACCAC
>NC_091320.1:3738638-3743638 GCF_038502225.1 Cherax quadricarinatus
ACAATATAACCTTCAAAAGTGGGATACAATACAAAACATTGCTAGGGAAAATATATCACGACATACTTTGACATTGGTATTCTCAAAACAGCACCAAGTGAAGTGAAAGCTTCTACTTATGCCTGCACTATCTGCAATCATCAGTACAACAGAGATCTTAACAGATGGATCATGAATTCCCGTTAACAGGATATCCTTTGTAGATGAATGGTTCAGAGAACCGACATGTTGATAAATTAGACACATGTGCAACTCTTGGGTATCTTTATTGAGGAAACGTTTCGCCACACAGTGGCTTCATCAGTCCATACGTAAGAGAAACTTGAAGAACAGGAGGAGAATGAGGTAATCAGTCCCTCAACCTTGAGTCGATGTGTTCAGTCCATCAATCTTGAATAGAATACGGCTACATTCTCATTATGGATTCCTTGTTTTCATCTCAAGCTGGGTTGAACACTACATAAAGAACTCCCTATATTCATAACTGTGCAGAATGGAACTTACCAGGCCCTTTACAGCCATTAAAATGCTGTTATCTGGAAACTGTATACCGTGTGGGAATTCCTATAGTGTATTTCCAGCCGATATAAATTACTCGAAGACTTGTAAGGAACTTGTGTATCCATGTCTAATGCTCTTACATTAATATAATTTCCAAAACAAAAGATATGTTGGGTACCTACACTTTGTGGAATGGTACATAATCTGATGGATCATGGTACATAATCTGATGGATCATGGTTCATAATCTGATAGATCATGGTACATAATCTGATAGATCATGGTTCATAATCTGATAGATCATGGTACATAATCTGATAGATCATGGTTCATAATCTGTTAGATCATGGTTCATAATCTGATAGATCATGGTTCATAATCTGATAGATCATGGTTCATAATCTGATAGATCATGGTTCATAATCTGATGGATCATGGTTCATAATCTGTTAGATCATGGTTCATAATCTGATAAATCATGGTTCATAATCTGATAGATCATGGTTCATAATCTGATAGGTCATGGTTCATAATCTGATAAATCATGGTTCATAATCTGATAGATCATGGTTCATAATCTGTTAGATCATGGTTCATAATCTGATAGATCATGGTTCATAATCTGATAGATCATGGTTCATAATCTGATAGATCATGGTTCATAATCTGATGGATCATGGTTCATAATCTGATAGATCATGGTTCATAATCTGATAGATCATGGTTCATAATCTGATAGATCATCGAGAAATGGAAAATGTCATGATTATCAACACACTATGCATCTATTACAAAGAGCTGGAAAGTGTGGAATAATTAAGCAAATTTACTCAGGTACAGATACAAATAAATACAGTTAAATAAATTATCATACATAACAGCATATGTATAGATTACCCAGGATAACCCCCCCAAAAAAGTCAAAGTGAAGACCAGAGGCCTAGTTTCTCCCTATGAGCCCTGTGAGGGCGGGGAATGAGGCTAGGTCTGGGAACAGTTGGTCCCAGAAGATGAAGAGGTACTTGTACCTCCTCCTATGGCAGACAGATCTCAGTCACTTCCAAGACAAGGAGCCAAGGCCGGGTCACCATCTGGAAAAGACCGGGGCTGGGAAGGTACTGGTGAATCAAGAAGAAGAAGTAACAAAGTGATTTATTTCCACTGGGGTCCTTGTAATAACATACAGGGAATAACAGACACAGCAACAACTAGATTACGTTGTTTAGGTAAGACACATATGCAACAGTTAGGTATCTTTATTTCGAAACGTTTCGCATACACAGTAGGCTTCTTCAGTCGAGTACAGCAAAGTTGATATATTATTCCAGACAATGGAACAATACTCTTCTCCAGACTGAGGGACTGACCACCTCAAAACTTTAAGGGTGATGGACTGATTACATCGTCTTCAAGTATCTTCTGCTTATATCAACTTTTCTGTACTCGACTGAAGAAGCCTACTGTGTAGGCGAAACGTTTCGAAATAAAGATACCTAACTGTTGCATATGTGTCTTACCTAAACAACCTGTCGGTATTTTATACCATTTTATTGTTCAACTAGATTACGGTCAGGACAAACTAAGGTAGCATCCTACAGCTACTGATACAGAATGGATATAAATTAATATTGCATTCATTGCTATATTCCGGAAAAAATACAGTTTTATATTCCACTGTTTTAGGCAACATTGTGAGAGAATCATCTAAAACACGAACTTGCCACCTTTAAAATATCATAAACCACTGAAAACATTTTGGGAGGTGATGCGTTTCTACCTACGTAAAAAAAAAAACTGAAAATAGAGCATTAATCCATTTTTTACCTTAAAAACAAAAAACTGGGCAACATCTAAACACAAAAATATAACAGTCTATCCTAACTTTCAGCAGAAGCAAGCGACCAACACTTGCAACAGATATAACTGAACCAACTCAAAAGTGTAAACACAATACAACTCCTACAGTTAACGGGGAGAACAGAAAAACTCGGAACACACCGAAATACTATAACAAATGAACACACCACAGTCCAACTTAGAATGCAGCATGCTCAGCTACCTTTCAAGAAAATATACACCCACAGCATAACTAGTTGCATCATATACTGAAACACAAAAATAATACTCTAACCCAGAACCTACCACAACCACAAAACACCTCTCCTCTTGGAACACAAGGTAGATCACTGAGTACACATACTACAACATTATTGAATTAAGCAGTTGCCTCATATCAGGGACCAGCTAAACACAGACCCACGTGAGGGTGAGCTGGCCCCATCTTGGCATCGTCTGCAACAGCTGGCACTGTGAGGGTGTGTGAGGAGTGTCTTGGTTGATGCCAGAGGGGTGGAGCATTGGGGGGAGGGTATGTGGAGGGGTTGTAGAGGGGAAGGAGGGTGGCACCACTGTAGCTACAACCTCAGTGCTGGCCTAGCTGGCGTCGCGTGAACTTGTGTGTGTGTGGTGAATGTGCCAGAGTGCCGAGGCTCGCTACTCTTGGCCACACTAGAAACTGGTCCCAATTTGGGAAACTTGATTTAAGAGGAGTAAGGCGGCGTTGCACGCAGCCGAATGCCAGAGAGAGGCAGGATGCGCAAGTTGTAAGAGTCAGAACCTCGTGTGATTCCTTCTGAAACTTTACAGAAATAATAGTCTTAACAGTAATGAGGTGAGATGCAACTAAATGATCTGTCGTATATCATGGAATATGAGTCAACTTTTTGTGTATTCGTCTCATTGACGTGGAGACGAGGCACCGGGAAAGAGCTGCTTCTGTTGGTGTAAGATATTCACCGAAATATCTTAAGGATTACCTCTCAAGGCAAAAATTGAAGATGTGTTGGTCAGGGAGTTGCAGCAGCGGCTCCTTGACCAGGGGACGGCCTTCCCTGGCCACCTTATGGCCCTCTTTGACCACCTTCCGCGTCTTGGCCACACTGTGGACTCTCCTGGCACTCACACATCTCACAGGTAGGATAAACTCCTACTGACCTGCAGTTTTACGTCAAATATAGACTCATACTAAGGTTAAATATTACATCAAACATTTACTCAACCTGATGTCAAATATTTCATGAATATTTACTCCTACTGACGTAACATCTTGCAAGTACATAAGAACATAAAAGAGGAGAGGCACTGCCGCAGGCCCACTGGCTCATACTTGGCAGTTCCTCCTGAAACCCAAACCCACTAAAAACGTTAAGAGCAGTAAGAACAACCTATTCCCGATACAATCAATCTGATGAGGTCACATTTCCTTCATTACTTCCCCAAATACTTCTACACAAACTCCCCACCAGTGAAGTCTCCCTTTCTCAGCAGCTACGTGATGGGTAACCTAAACTGCAGTTACATTCTGTTCCACAATACAGGTCCATTCTTTTCCACAATACAGGTCCATTCTTTTCCACAATATAGGTTCATTCTATTCAACATGTCTCCTTATTTTGAAAAATCATGATAAGTCATTAAGCCATAACTATAAAACACAGGAAAAAGCATGCAATTATCTTATGATAAAAAAAAATACGGGAAAGAAAAAAATTAATTATGATAATAGGCAAAATAACCACGGTGGTTATTGTGGTTATTTTGCATCTTCTGTCATTCATTTCTAAAACCATCTAATTCAAAGTATCTTTATTTACTTCTCTTACATAAATCATCATCATCAAAAAACTTATAAAACTATTCAATCTCTATTTTTAACATTCTGCAATCACAATCCATAATTAGCTTCCTGTCATCGAACGAGCGTCAGCAAATTTAAACGAAAGGGAAAATATACCCAACATTTTTGCCGAAAGAGATGCTGGGTTCTTTGTCAAGCCAGCATCCTGTGGGGAGAGAGAGGCACTTCTCTCAGAGAAGATGCACTTTCAATAAGGTGCAAACCCCTTAAGCTTCATCACCGTGTTAAGGTGACCCAGTGTTGATGACCCCTACCACCGTGTTAAGGTGACCCAGTGTTGATGACCCCTTGATAGTGTTAAGATGACCCAGTGCTGATGACCTCCACCACCGTGTTCAGGTTACCCCTGTGTTGATGATCCCCACCAACGTGTTAAGGTGACCCAGTGCTGATGACCTCCACCACCGTGTTAAGGTGACCCAGTGCTGATGACCTCCACCACCGTGTTAAGGTGACCCAGTGCTGATGGCGCTGAACGAGTTACATAAATTATTTTATAAGGTACACATGCAGTGGTTATAATTATAAGCATAATTTTTAAAGGGGTAAGCCAGCGGAAGGCCTCGGCCAGATGGCCAAAAGCTCTAGCTGCGGGTCGTCTAATGCCTAAGACTCACGTCAAAAAGCACCTGTCCTGTTTCCTGACAAACCTAGAACCTTCAAGACAGGAGTGGAGAGGGAGACCTATAACGACTTAATATTGCCACACACATGTATAGGAGAGGCTGTGACGCCATTCTACCAAACAGATGTATTTGAGTGGATAGGGACAACGCCAACGAATCAATGCTCCCACACACAT
>NC_091320.1:3746138-3863638 GCF_038502225.1 Cherax quadricarinatus
TAACCATCTGAGTTTCTGTCTCCATGTGGGTTATTAATTATTAATTGGGTTCATTTATAATTAATAAAATTTGAGAAGAATTTAAGGTTCATTAGACAAATTTTTGGGTAGAACATAAGCTGTGTTTCACCGATCACTGACTACCTACCTACATCATAAAAAGTCAGGTGTTGTGAATGGTTTTGAAAACCGACAAGTTGAAGAATTGAGACACTTATGCAACACATGGGAATCTTTATTGAAGAAACGTTTCGCCACACAGTGGCTTCATCAGTCCAATACAAAGTAGAAATGGGTAAGGAGAGTAGAAGTTTGAGGTAATCAGTCCCTCAACCTGGAATCGATGTGTTCAGTCCATCACTCTTGTAGGAAGTGATGTAAGAGTGATGGACTGAACACATCGATTCCAGGTTGAGGGACTGATTACCTCAAACTTCTACTCTCCTTACCCATTTCTACTTTGTATTGGACTGATGAAGCCACTGTGTGGCGAAACGTTTCTTCAATAAAGATTCCCATGTGTTGCATAAGTGTCTCAATTCTTCAAGTCAGTTGTTGGGAAGTGTGGCAGCGACGTGTAGTCTGGTTCATATAATGTCGAATATCGTGCTGAATATGTAAAACTGGTCAATTAGCAAGAACTCATTTAAAATTAAGTCCTTTCTAAAAAAAATTCTTATACGTTTAAAGATATATATTTTTTCATTAATGTTAATATAAAAAATTTTAATTTTGCACCAAAAGAATCTTAGAAAACTTACTTAACCTTATTATAACAAAAACAATTTATTTTAGCCTAACCCAACTAAATATATTCTAGATTTGTTTACAGTAATTTAATACTAAACAAACACAGTGAAATATATTTTTTTCGTTAGGTTCAGAATTTTTTGGCGAAATTATTGCATACACAAATTTTCGCTTGTTCTATATGGCAAGACGAGCGTTGGTATTTAAGTCAAGATCGCAAGTTCTGCCTATTCGGCACGATATATATATATATATATATATATATATATATATATATATATATATATATATATATATGTGTGTGTGTGTGTGTGTGTGTGTGTGTGTGTGTGTGTGTGTGTGTGTGTGTGTGTGTGTGTGTGTGTGTGTGTGTGTGTGTGGCAGATGTTGCAAATGTCTGGAATAGGAGGTAAGTTACTGAAAGCAGTGAAGAGTTTTTAGAGGATAGTGAGGCTGAGGTTAGAGTATGTAGGAGAGAAGATTATTTCCCAGTAAAAGTAGGCCTTAGACAGGGATGTGTAATGTCACCATGGTTGTTCAATATATTTATAGATGGGGCTCTAAGAGAAGTGAATGCTCGGGTGTTGGCAAGAGGCATGAGGTTAAATGATAAATAATCTAACACAAAGTGGGAGTAGTCACAATTGTTCTTTGCTGATGACACGGTGCTTTTGGGAGATTCTGAGGAGAAGTTGCAGAGGTTGGTGGATGAGTTTGGTAGGGTATGTAAAAGAAGAAAATTGAAAGTAAATATAGAGAAGAGTAAGGTGATGAGGATAACAAAAAAAAAGTAGGTGACGAAAGATTGGATATCCGATTGGAGGGAGAGAGTATGGAGGAGGTAAATGTATTCATATATTTAGGAGTGTACGTGTCAGCAGATGGGTCTATGAAAGACAAGGTAAATCATAGAACTGATGAGGGGAAAAAGGTGAGTGGTGTACTTAGGAGTCTGTGGAGATAAAGAACTTTGTCCATGGAAGCAAAGAGGAGAATGTATGAGAGTATCGTTATACCAACACTCTTATATGGGTGTGAAACATGGGTGATGAATGTTGCAACAAGGAGGAGGCTGGAGGCAGTGGAGATGTCATGTCTGAGGGCAATGTGTGGTGTGAATATAATGCAGGAAATTCGTAGTTTGGAAATTAGGATAAGGTGCGGGATTACCAAAACTATTATCCAGAGGGCTGAGGAAGGGTTGTTGAGTTGGTTCGGAGATGTAGAGAGAATGTAACAAAATAGAATGACTTCGAGAATGTATAAATCTGTAGTGGGGGGAAAGCCTTGGAAAGGTTGGAGGGAGGGGATAAAGGTGGTTTTGTGTGAGAGGGGCTTAGACTTCCAGAAAGCATGCGTGAACGTGTTAGATATGAGCGAATGGAAACAAATAGCTTTTAGTACTTGACGTGCTGTTGGAGTGTGAGCAAAGTAACATTTATGAAGGGATTCAGAGAAACCGGCAGGCCGGACTGATTATTATAATCAAGGGGGAAGCGCTAAACACGGAGGATTATACAGCACCTGGGGGGGGGATGTGGAAGGCATTCAGGCTTAATTCGGGGAACTGGAGCACAGATCCAATTCCCTAAATCAAGAGCCCCTCACCAACATCAAGGAACCTTCCTTGAGGGGAGGCCGGACTGAGTCCTGGAGATGGGAAGTACAGAGTCTGCACTCTGAAGGAGGGGTGTTAATGTTGCAGTTTTATAACTGTAGTGTAAGAGGGCCTCTGGCAAGCCTTTGATGGAGTAAATGATGGTAAAAGTTTTTCTTTTTCGGGCCACCCTGCCTTGGTGGGAGACTGCCAATGTGTTAATGCAGGATGGTTTCTGGTCCACGCTAGACGACTATGACAGTAATTGGCTTAGATTTTACTGTAAACTCTATAAAAAAAAGGTTTATGGACCCAGTTTCAAAAACTAACAACCCAATGGTAAAAGTCTATTGCCAAATTTTAATTGGAGTAATAAGATATCACTGAAAGTGAAAAAGTTTAACAGGCAAATCGTTTCAAATAATACAATAAATTGGAAATTTGTCCAACATATAAGTAGAATAACATAGCCAGACAATATTATCCAGCTAATGAGAAAAAGTGTCAAATGAAATTTGTTTCTCTTTGTATGTCACACAAGATCTATTAGCACTTTTGGCAGGGATAATTTAAGTATTTTTTATTTGGGTATCTGAAGTGTTCGCTGTCACTGTGAGAGAGACAGTGCCTTAGTTTGTCTCTGAACTATACACGATTATCATTTCCATTCTACTGGGGAAACGTTTTCCCACTGTGAAATATACTCAGGTTTGAGCCCGGGCTCATTATTAACCCTTTAACTTCTTGACTAAAGAGCTCTTGATCAGGATTAGAACACACTACTTGAAGGGGTAGATATTAATTTTTTTTTCTGGGTGAACTGCATCCACAAAACAACAATAACTTTGTATAAATTCTCATTTGATGGTTACACTGCGACGGGAATATTTTTCACCGAGGACTTATTATGTAGAGTATTAAGATTACTGATAAATTATCTTAAGAGATTCCAAGCAATAATTAATTCACTGCTAATGATATGACACAAATGTGTGACGACCATGTTTTCCTTTACTGGTCTTACTCAATGTGTGACTTATGTTTTGTTTCACTGCTATTGATGTGACCATTTGCGAGTGTAATTCCTTTACCGTTGATGATGTGACACGATATGTGACCATGATTCTCCTCGCTGTTGATGATACGATACGAAATGTGACGATGACTTCCCTCACTGTCGTATGGAATCACAACTGGTTGCAGTGATCAAGAAGCACAAATAACAATGATAAATGTTGTTGAATCAGTTTCTCCAATAAAGCAGATTTGATCGCGTCTGATAGATCATGTTTGTAACAAATTACGGGCAGAAGAGAGGAATCTAGTCAGGTGTTAACCCAAGAAATCATTATTGGGTAATCACCATAATAGGCTAACTGGCTCACTCTAGTTACCTCTCGAAAAACGTTGATATGTTGAGCATACCTGGTAGTAGTATTAGTATTTGTAGTAGTAGTAGTAGTAGTAGTAGTAGTAGTAGTAGTAGTAGTAGTGGATGTAGAAGAAATAGTAGTAGTAGTAATAGTAGTAGTAATAGTAATAGTAGTAGTAGTAATAGTAGTAGTAGTAATAGCAGTAGTAGTAATAGTAGCAGTAGAAGTAGTAGTAGCAGTAATAGTAGTAGTAATAGCAGTAGTAGTGGTAGTACTTAGTGGTCTTTCGTTTAAGAGATTCAATTTCTGTTTAGCTAAGAGTTTTTTTTTCCAATTAATTCTAACTGACTGCAGAAAGAAATGAAGTAAAATACCGACACAATGGATAACAACACAAATACAATATTACGACATACTTTATTGACAACGTTACGCCTTTCCTGTGGGCGATGTATAAGGATACCAATGCATTATCCTACATTAATCATCATATTCATCAACGCGAGAGTATTAACGTTACGAAAACACCAGTTCAACAGCATTTCCTCTGGAATTTTTCTCCATATGCTACTTGTGCTGAATCGAAATATCTCACCAGATGATTTTTTTATATATTCTATTTAAAATTTCTTATTATACATACATGGGTATGTGAAACACGCCTAAAACTTGACAATAAGACGATAACCAATAGGCTACCCCTCCAACGGGTAACGAAACACATCACAACATAACCAGATGGTTGGCCGTTTGTCAACGTTCGACATACACGTTGCTCCTAGTGCTAGTTCGGACTGTGGACTTATGCTCTTTGACTAGTTTAATTAAGCACCTGGTGGGTTCTCAAAAAAAAACAAATTATTGTCTCAACCACGGCATGGATTATTGTTGGTCTTTGTAATGAGCTCACGGGTGTTAGAATATGTCACGCATGTTAGAATATGTTGTCACAGGTGTTAGAATATGTTGTCACGGCTACGGTGTTCTTGGCAGTGTTCAGAATCACCTCGATATTAGAGGCGATGCAACATGTAAGGAAAATTTTTAATTGGTTTAACTTTTTTTTGTCCGTATCGGGTATTTTCACAATTATAATGACACGTTTTTGTTGGTGATGAGACACAGTGTATTATAGTGTACGATTTCACTTTTGGTGATGTGATACAGTGTGACACCGTATATTACTTGAGTATTGATGATAAGCACAGTGTAGGTAAGACACGTAGGTAACAGTTAGGCAACTTTATTCCGAAATAAAGTTTCCTGTTACTTATGTGTCTAACCTACCAACCTGTCGGTATTGTATACCATTTTGATATTCACTATTGATGATGGAACACATTGTATTACATTGTATTACTTCACTGTTGATGATGGCACACAGTGCATTACCGTGTATGACTTCACTGCTGATGTGACAGTGTGTGACTGTGTATTATCTCACTGTTCATGTGACACAACGTGTGTCCAGTGTTTCTTCACATTTCATGATGTGACACAGTAACAGTGTATTACATCACTGTTAATGATTTAATACATTGCTTAACTGTGTATATTATTTCACTGTTGATGTTATACAGTGTATGACCGTGTATTACTGCACTATTGATAATGTGAAACTGTTTGTGTGGGACAATGTATTTCTTCACTGTTATTGATGTGACACAGTATGTGACCTTGTATGATTTCACAGTTGATGATGTAACACAATTTGTGACTGTGTTGATGATGTGACGGTGATGTTAACGAGTATTGCCTCACGGTTCTTGAGGCAGTATTATTCAGTAATTCTTAATGTTGCTGATGTGACGCTGTCTGTATTAGTACATCGTTGATGATGTGACGCAGTATGTTTCCGTGTGTTCAGTGTTAATGACGTGACACAGTATGTGCTCGTGTATCAGTTCAGTGTTAATGATGTGGCACAGCATGTGTCCCTGTATTACATTTACTCTTGATAGTGTGGTAGTTTGTTACCATGTATCACAGTACTGGTGTTACGACACAGTATGTATCCGTATGGTAGTTTGTTACCATGTATCACAGTACTGGTGCTACGACACAGTATGTATCCGTGTGGTAGTTCATTACCATGTATCACAGTACTGTGTTACGACACAGTATGTGTGTGTAAAAACGCGTTAAGCGTAACAAAACTTTGTGTAATTTACTCTTTAATTCTTAGGAGGGATTAGCAATCCATCTTGACGGTGTTGATGCCGAGCACGGACTCTAGATCCAAGGAACTAAAGCTACATTCATCTTGTATCAAAACTATTTACATCACTGGCGAATGGCGCCACGATGTATTATCTCTAAAAAAGTAGAGAGATTCATCGTAAATATAATATTAAATGCATTTCGTTAGGTATTCCAGTGTTGTATAAAACCATTTCCCTAAAATACTGCACCGCGATATACGTTGCAATGCAGTTAAATACTAGCGCCAGTGTTACGTATATTCATTAAAAACACTAGCGCCAGTGTTACGTATATTCATTAAAAACACTAGCGCCAGTGTTACGTATATTCATTAAAAACACTAGCGCCAGTGTTACGTATATTCATTAAAAACACTTGCGCCAGTGTTACGTATATTCATTAAAAACACTAGCGCCAGTGTTACGTATATTCATTAAAAACACTAGCACCAGTGTTACGTATATTCATTAAAAATACTAGCGCCAGTGTTACGTATATTCATTAAAAACACTAGCGCCAGTGTTACGTATATTCATTAAAAACACTAGCGCCAGTGTTACGTATATTCATTAAAAACACTAGCGCCAGTGTTACGTATATTCATTAAAAACACTTGCGCCAGTGTTACGTATATTCATTAAAAACACTAGCGCCAGTGTTACGTATATTCATTAGTGTTACAGCTGTGTTCTTCAGTTTTAACATGTGTTTACTAATGCAACAAGTGTATTCACCTGCGCTACACTGGTGTTGACAAGAGTTGCATGTGTAATTCAGACAGTGTTGGTAAGTGGTGTGTGATCACAGGTCATCGTATGGAAACCTACATCCCAATTTCTTCCATGTAATTGGCAAATTAGAATATTCACAGCCTAACCACTCAGAAACTCGAGCTTTAAAGATGAACTTAAGAGATATTCTCTTCACTTGTGATCTGAGAGACAGCAAACATTCACCCACATTAAGTTTGAACTTAGATTAAAATAGTTAAGAGCCCATGTAACCATTAAGAAACTCCAGCTTGGAATGTAAACTTAAAAAAGGCATTCTCTTCATTCTCTTGTGATCGCAGAGAGAACAAAGATTCACTTTCGTTAAGTTAACAAGTACTCAGAAGTTACGTTATCTAGTTTTCAGCGTTGAAAGGTTAAATTAATATGGTGCGACACTCAAAAAATTTCAACGTGAAAGGCAATATTTCAATTTCCCCCAGTTTCTTCCAAAATAGGAGCAAATTGGGACCTACACAAGGTAATATCGATCCAAACTTTTCACTAAGTGGGATTAACTCGCTTTGAAGTAGATAAATAAGTTAGTAGGTAAGTAGGTAAGTAAATTTTATTTAAATTTCGTTTACATATCAAACAAAAAATGTTTTCAGTAGTTTTGAGGGCACACAGACGTTATAGGCACATAAAAGTACATTATGCTTATTTATCCTATGATAACCTAATAAAGTCAAACATTAACTTATTTGTACCCTGAAGATTTATCTTCTAATTATTTTACACAGACGAATTTGATTAATAAAACTGGCACATGATAACTTTTATTAACAAATATCTGGCAAAATTCTTTGAGAAAACTTTATCAGCCCTGAAAGTTTGAAACCGACTAGAAGATGAATTTTGAGCCTACACAGCCTATTGCAATGAAACGATTCATCCATTTCATGAGATGCGTCAACCATTAAAGACTGCTTCCATTAAAAATTATTGTATTTTAATGAGAGACAAGCGCTAAAGCCGTAGGTATCATAGAGCGTCCGTCGAATGGGAAGCATTAAGACTCGATCCAAAGAGGGGGAGGAAAGCCAAGTTCCTTGGATCAAAAAACCCTCACTAGAGTCAAATATCTCCCCATCTTCTGGATACATAAACCAGTTAAGTAATAAATTATTACTATGCCACTGCTGGATTAAATGACAAAACGATTCCTACAGACACTACTAACAACACAGCCATTTTCTAAGCAGGTAATTCTGTTTAAATTCTGGAGCCGATCAGCAGGACGTTTTAATGATAAAATGGCTCCTACACACACACACACACACAAACACACACACACACACACCAAGTAGTCGACTACCAGCCAGACTACTTCACTCTACCCTTCATTTTAAACTACCAAGACATTTAATTGTATATATCTGTTTATGTGGTTAGCCGTATTTACTCACCTCCAGGGTATTATTTAGGCAATACTTTCGCCTGGCACAGTATCCGTGGTTCAATCCCCGGCCTGGTAGAAACGTTGGTCGTGTTTCCTTATACCTGCTGCCCCTGTTCACCTAGCAGTAAATAGGTACTAGAGTGTTAGTCACGTTACACCTGCCGAGATATGTTTCGAAAATAGGAAAATTTAGCCTCGTTAAATTAAAAAAAAAAAGTCTTGAAAAAAGTTATATATATTTTTTTCTCATATTCTGTTTCAAATTCTCTGTAATTTGATATGAAAGCCTATTTTATTTTTAATTATGAAGAAAATCCAGTTTGTTGAAATTTGAAAAGGAGGAAATAGGCACCAAAACAATCCAGAATACTTCAAATTAAGATACGCCAGTTAAGGTTTGAAACCGATCAGAAGAGGCATTCTTTGGTTAACACATGGAGAGCAATTTGTTTAATAAAATCGGCGAAGTGAAATTTACACAGCCCCACAGGGAAAGTTTGAAGCCGATCTGAAGAAACTTTCTTTAGTCACTGAATATAAATTCATTTCACTGTTTCATCAATAAAACCGGTCAAAACTGCACATGCCAATGTTCCAAGAATTTAGTCTTAGTGACCGTGCACACACTTTGAAATTTTGAAGACAAATGGATGAGACCTTCTCGAGTTATGAGCAAAATAAAATCGAAAACATAAAGAAAGAAAAAATAACATACAAGCAACGTCTTCAAAGTTCCCCTTTCAAAAATACCCAATAATTATAAAAAAAATATATAATAATGCAATTACTGCTACTACTACTGCTACTACTACTGCTCTTACTACTGCTACTACTACTACTCTTACTACTACTACTACTACTACTACTGCTACTACTACTGCTCTTACTACTACTACTACTACTACTACTACTGCTACTACTACTGCTCTTACTACTACTACTACTACTACTACTAATAATAATAATAATAATAACGTGAATAATAATTATAATAATAAATAATTAATATTTAATTGAGTAAAGTAAAAAATTATAATTATGTTTGGAATAACACACTGACTCTGCACTTGACTGTCGTATCCAGGAAGTAAATAGCTAAATGACTGACAATAAACCTGTGGCTTTTAGCCTCGTAAAGTTGTCTTCGCTGCTCACGATTTACTGTCAGCCTTCACCATTAAACATTAATTTTGAGCAAATTTTCCGGATAAAAACTAAGTTATATCTTAGTTTAAAGCAAATTGCGCATTTCTCGACATTTACGTTCTTGTTTTTTATTTGATCTAGAGTAATCTCACGTAGCGTTTAGTGTTAGGGCTATTTTAGTTAAGCGATAAATCTAAGGATTTTGCGCTCCAGAAATGGTCACTTATTCATAATTACAAGGCTTTTTGGCCGCCATAATTGCTTCGGTAGGAGAAAGCAGCTAGAAATAATCCTTTAAACTCCGAGAATGAATTTGGTGTCAGAGCTCTTGGTGACTCTCTGACTTTCCCTGCACACACACACACACACACACACACACACACACACACACACACACACACACACACACACACACACAGCAGTCGTCAGGAAGTGGAATAGTCTGGAGAGTGAAGTGGAGGCAGGATCCATACATAGCTTTAAAAAGAGGTATGATAAAGGTCATGGAGCAGGGACAGAGTGAACCTAGTAGCGACTAGTGACGATGCGGGGCCAGGAGCAATGAGTCAACCCCTGCAACCATAATTAGATGAACACACACACACACACACACACACACACACACACACACATACACACACACACACACACATACACACACACACACACACACACACACACACACACACACACACACACATACACACGGAACGGAACAAGAGTATAAATGCCAACCAGCACGGATTCATGGAAGGCAAATCCTGTGTCACAAACCTTCTGGAGTTTTATGGTAAAATAACAGAAGTAAGACACGAGAGAGAGGGGTGGGTTGATTGCATCTTCTTGGACTGCAAGAAGGCCTTTGACACAGTTCCTCACAAGAGATTAGTGCAGAAGCTAGAGCATCAGGCGCATATAACAGGAAGGGCACTGCAATGGATCAGAGAATGCCTGACAGGGAGCCAACAACGAGTCATGGTACGTAATGATGTATCACAGTGGGCACCTGTGACGAGCGGGGTCCCACAGGGGTCGGTCCTAGGACCAGTGCTATTTTTGGTATATGTGAACGACATGATGGAAGGGTTAGACTCAGAAGTGTCCTTGTTTGCAGATGATGTGAAGTTAATGAGGAGAATTAAATCTGATGAGGACCAGGCAGGACTTCAAAGAGACCTGGACAGACTGGACACCTGGTCAGGCAAATGGCTTCTCGAATTTAATCCTGCCAAATGCAAAGTCATGAAGATAGGGGAAGGGCACAGAAGACCACAGACCGAGTATAGGCTAGGTGGCCAAAGACTGCAAACCTCACTCAAGGAGAAAGATCTTGGGGTGAGTATAACACCGAGCATGTCTCCGGAAGCACACATCAACCAGATAACTGCTGCAGCATATGGGCGCCTGGCAAACCTGAGAACAGCATTCCGATACCTTAGTAAGGAATCGTTCAAGACACTGTACACCGTGTATGTCAGGCCCATACTGGAGTATGCAGCACCTGTTTGGAACCCGCACTTTCTAAAGCACGTCAAGAAACTAGAGAAAGTACAAAGGTTTGCGACAAGGTTAGTTCCAGAGCTAAGGGAAATGTCCTATGAAGAAATATTAAGGGAAATCGGCCTGACGACACTGGAGGACAGGAGGGTCAGGGGAGACATGATAACGACATATAAAATACTGCGTGGAATAGACAAGGTGGACAAAGACAGGATGTTCCAGGGAGGGGACACAGAAACAAGAGGCCACAATTGGAAGTTGAAGACACAAATGAGTCAGAGAGATATTAGGAAGTATTTCTTCAGTCATAGAGTTGTAAGGCAGTGGAATAGCCTAGAAAATGACGTAGTGGAGGCAGGAACCATACACAGTTTTAAGACGAGGTTTGATAAAGCTCATGGAGCGGGGAGAGAGAGGGCCCAGTAGCAACCGGTGAAGAGGCGGGGCCAGGAGCTAAGACTCGACCCCTGCAACCACAAATAGGTGAGTACAAATAGGTGAGTACACACATACACATATCCCTGTTTGCAGATGATGTGACGTTAATGAGAAGAATTAGTATATCGGTCGAGGATCGATCAGGCAGGACCACAAAGAGACCTGGACAGGCTACAAGCCTGGTCCAGCAACTGGCTTCTTGAATTTAACCCTGCCAAATGCAAAGTCATGAAGATCGGGTAAGGGCAAAGAAGACCGCAGACACAGTATAGTCTAGGTGACCAAAGACTGCAAACCTCACTCAAGGAGAGAGATCTTGGGGTGAGTATAATACCCAGCACATCTGAGGCACATATCAATCAGATAACCGCTGCAGCATACGGTCGTCTGGCAAACCTGAGAACAGCGTTCCGATACTTCATTAAGGAATCGTTCAAGACTCTGTATACCATTTACGTCAGGCCCATACTGGAGTATGCAGCACCAGTTTGGAATCCACACCTGGTCAAGCACGTCAAGAAATTAAGGAAACTGCAAAGGTTTGCAACAAACTAGTCCCGGAGCTAAGGGGATTGACCTATAAAGAAATCGGCCTGACGACACTGGAGGACAGGAGGGTCAGGAGAGACTTGATAACGACATATAAAATACTGCGAGGAATTGACAAGATGGAAAAAAGAGGATGTTCCATAGATGCGACGTAGAAACAAGGGGTCACAGTTGGAAGCTGAAGACTCCTGTGAGTCAAAGGGATGTTAGGAAGTATTTCTTCAGTCATAGAGTTGTCAGGCCGTGGAATAGCATAGAATAGTGACGTAGTGGATGCGGGAACCATACATAGTTTTAAGACGAGGTTTGATAAAGCTCATGGAGCAGGGAGTAGCAGTCACTGAAGAGGCGGGGCCAGGAGCTATGAATCGACCCCTGCAACCACAAATAGGTGAGTACACGCACACACACACACACACAAACACACAAACTCACACACACATGCATACACACACACACACACACAAACACACAAACTCACACACACATGCATACACACACACACACACACACAAACACACACTCTAAAAAAATGAAGTATAACCACATGAAAATATTTGCTACGACATTAAAAGGACGACAATAAGTGTTCATAATGGTATCTTTAAATCAGGAAAAATTTAATGCAATTCTGATGGGGTAGCTTTAAGTGTGAACAAACACTATAACATATTTATTAGAAAACGTTTCGGTCCTGGGACCTTGATCACTTCTAACATACAGAGGTAGAAAGACATTATATATATAGGCGGAGAGTGAGGTGTGACGCACGTGACCTGAGGAATGTCATAAGAACATAAAAATGGAGGAACACTGTAGAAGGCCTACTGGCCCATGCGAGGCAGGTCCTTATCAAAACAACCTCTGCCTATGATGAGGACGGGTAGACGATGAAATCATGTGACTCCTGTGTTGTTGGGTTGGTGCTGCTTAAGTATCATGTATGCCAATGTTTTTGAAATTTTGTAGTTTCCAGTGTTGCGTTCTATAGTGTCGGTATTTATTACCAAGGTTTATACCAGCTTTAAGTGTGTTGTTAAGTGGTTAAGAAAACCGACAGTTTGAAGAATGGAACACTGGCTTAACTTCTAGGAATCATTACATAGGAAAACTGTGGAAGATGAGGAGAAGTTTGAGGTAATCATTCCCTCAGACTGGAGTTGATGTGTTCAGTCCATCAATCATGAGAAAAGTACTGTATATGTGTGTGGAGAAGTGACTTATATATTGTAGACAAGCGAGTTGAAGGAGCAGGAGGCGTAGTCAACCAGTGGAAAAATCCACTAGTGTAAGTAGGCTATTGATACAGGGAAGTCTTCAACGTTTGCCTAACCTACAAACATGACCTGCTTACATTAATGGATTTTTCCACTGGTGACTCTGTCTCCTGCTACTTCAACTCACCTGTCTACATTATATAAGCCACTTCTTACTTGTTCTAAATATAATATAGATACGTTACAAGTATTTTCTGATAATCAAGAGTTTGTGAAGATAAGGATCCTTACACCACTGGTGTAAGCACCTCATACTCTTATCAGCACTCATTCTGAACCTTATATTCATACACTGAGTTCAGGGGACTTAAAAATAAATTAATTGGATTTAAGAATTTAACAACTTAAATATGGACTAAATGGTCATAATTTTTATATCAGTATATTTACTCAGAAATAATTATAATAAATTATATAATAATTTATATTAATATATTTACTCAGAAATAATTATAGTTTGCCCCCTCTTTCAGTGAGCTTTGTTTTCCGTTTACTTTCAGTATTGTAGTTTTTCTCGGAGATTTACTAGCTGTTCATATCAAAATTATATTGCTCGGAACTCGATTTATGTATTTTTAAAACTTATGAATTGTTCCAGCCATGTTATTGTGATTTTTGTTCTTTCTAAGAAATGGGTTTATCTTGAACATCAAAATGGTATACAATACCGACAGGTTGTTAGGTAAGACACATATGCAACAGTTAGACAACTTTATTCCGAAACGTTTCGCCTACACAGTAGGCTTCTTCAGTCGAATACAGAAAGTAGGCAGGAACAGTAGAGATGTGAAGACGATGTAATCAGTCCATCACCCTTGTAGTCGTAGAATTTGAGGTTGTCAGTCCCTCGGCCTGGAGAAGTTCAGTTCCATAGTCAGTTCCTGACTATGGAACTGAATTTCTCCAGGCCGAGGGACTGACAACCTCAAATTCTACGACTACAAGGGTGATGGACTGATTACATCGTCTTCACATCTCTACTGTTCCTGCCTACTTTCTGTATTCGACTGAAGAAGCCTACTGTGTAGGCGAAACGTTTCGGAATAAAGTTGTCTAACTGTTGCATATGTGTCTTACCTAACTATCAAGATCTTCTTGGCTGTGTGCGTCTATCATCAACACTGACTTACATCAACTAAGGGAGACATCAACATCAGTCACCAACACTAGCAACAGCTGAGAGAGATAGTCAATAACAATCACCAGCACTAACTCGCAACAACTGAAGGAGACAGTCAACAACAATCGCCAACACTGACCCACAACAACTGAGGGAGACAGTCAATAACAATCACCAACACTGACTCACAACAGCTGAGGGAGATGGTCACTACTTTCCAGCACTTACCACCGTCATGACTACTTCGGGACAGTTGTAAACCGTGGCCACCATCACCAACACTCACCACCTCTCCCCAACAATCACCAACACTGACCCGCATCAACAGAGAGAGAGGGACCGACAAATACTTCATCATTCCACACCTCGCCATTGATCGCACAGCTCACACAGAATCAACGTGCCTATTATATTTTCCAAAACGAAAATGCACTATATATATCAAATATATCGTGTATCGTATATCGCATGTCATATACCTGGCCAGATTTGTTTGGCAAACTGTATAGCAGAATGTAAATGCAAAGTTTTAAATAGAGACCTTTTCAAATATCTGTTAAAAGCATACGATCCTTCGTTTACAGTATATGACATGAGAGGAGTGCACCATGCAACTGCTGTTAAGCGGGCACTGAGTGTGCAACACATTGTTGCAGTAGTTCTAGTAGCAGTAACTAGTATGAGCAATAGTAGCGGTATTATCAGTACTACTAGTGGTATCACCAGCAGAAGCAACAGTACTAGTAGTAGACACATATACATAATATATATATATATATATATATATATATATATATATATATATATATATATATATATATATATATATATATATAAACAATCGCAGACAGGCGATCTTAACAATGCAAGACAATATATATACGAGAAAATACATAAACGAATTGTCAATATTATTATTATTATTAGTAGTAGTAATAGTAGTAGTAGCAGTATCATTACTAACACTATCGTAGAAGGAGAAATTGTATCAGGAGCATTAACAGATGTAGCATTATCTGTAACAGCATTTCTAGTAGTCGTTTAAGCTGCAATAACAATAATAGTATTTATAGTAAGAGAATTATTATCAGTAGCAGTGACAGAGTCATCAGTAGTAATATCAGTAGTATCAGTAGAAGTATTACAGTTATAATATAGTAATAGTGGTTGTATTAATAGTAATTAATAGTGATAAGAGTAACTGTAGTAGTAGTAGTAGTAACAACAGCATCAGCAGTAATATTAATAGTATCAGTAACAGCAACTGCTAGCAGTAGCAGCAGCAAAAGCAAAACTAGCCACAGCAGCAGTAGAAGTAGTAGCAGTAGTTGAACCTGAGCAGTATTAGTAGTAACAACAGAAGCAGTAGTAGCAATAGGAAAAGCAGCACTGGAAGAAATAGTAATACCAGCCGTAGCAATTGAAACAATAGCTTTGCAAGTATGATGAAAAAAAACACAAAAGTCTTCTTAGTTACTTGAAATACTTAGGCTGCAATAAGTCAACGTTAAATATAAGTAAACACGTATTTCAGATTTATAACTTCTACTGTAAGTGGGTAACTTCTCCTCAATTTTTATCAAGGTGTCTTTTAAGGGAACGTTAAAAATGGTAAAATATTATTAGAAACAATATTTCAATGCCAGATTTGCAAAAAATAATCGAGTTTAAGGGTATAAGGTTGTCTTTAAACTAAATCATGTTAAAAAGAAGAAAAAGACACAATACTGTGACTGGAACAATACACACATATCCCTCATAACGACGTTTCGGTTCGACATAGACCATTTACAGTCACACTGTGACTTTGTGAATGGTCCAAGTCGGACCGAAACGTCGTCGTAAACTCACCTTTCCTAGGTGTGGGTTATTTGTGAATAAATATGTCCTAATTAATCCTTTGGAAATTTCAGAAAATTGAATTGAATTTTCCCATAAAACATATATAATTTAATTTCCAGTGAATTATTATCTAGCAAATCACTTTGTGTACAATGACGAAATAACATTTATGTTACTCAACAAATTCATACTAGCTGATGATATTACACAAATTATACAGGCCAATAAAATTAAACTTTTTGTCCAGTTCAGAAAACAAAATATTGTTTTAATCTAATTTCGGTGCGTTGATCACGAGTCAGAGTTTGTTTGTCTCTAACACGTACCATATTTTCCGGCATATAAGGCGCACATTTTTTTTTACACCCACAAGAAAGTCTTGGATAATCAGCCTGCGCCTTATATGCTCAAGGTCAGGGTTAAGTTTTAGCAGTAGTTTACTAAAGTTTTAAGAAGAGAAGGCATATCAACTAATTTAAAATATACAGAAAACTAACAAATTACTGTTCCTATGTACACTACTATTCTTCACATCGGTATTGTCATCAATGTTTTTGAGAGATTTGCGTATATATATATATATATATATATATATATATATATATATATATATATATATATATATATATATATATATATATATATATATATATATATGTCGTGCCGAATAGGCAGAACTTGCGATCTTGGCTTAAATAGCAACGCTCATCTTGCCATATAGGACAAGCGAAAATTTGTGTATGCAATAATTTCGCCAAAATCATTCTGAACCTAACGAAAAAAATATATTTCACTGTGTTTGTTTAGTATTGAATTATTGTAAGCAAATCTAAAATATATTTAGTTGGGTTAGGCTAAAATAAATTGTTCTTGTTATAATAAGGTTAGGTAAGTTTTCTAAGTTCCTTTTGGTACAAAATTATAAATTTTTACATCAACATTAATAAAAAAAATATATCTTTAAACGTATAAGAGGAAATTTTAGAAAGGACTTAATTTTAAATGAGTTCTTGCTAATTGATCAGTTTTACATATTCGGCACGACATATATATATATATATATATATATATATATATATATATATATATATATATATATATATATATATATATATATTAATCGTACCTAATAAGCCGAACACTTCCTAATAAATTACATTATTATGTTAAAATTTTATTAGCTCTAATATCAGTTGTATTTCTACCTATTGCATGATAAAGCCAATTAATACAAGAATTAACATACATAATATATCTTAAGTTATCTGATTTCATCAAAATAACAACACATTTAAATTATTTCTCTAAGAGAAATAATACAAATACCAACCTTACAAACACATGAATCTTCATCAAAATTACCCGTTTTAAAATCCATAAACTATAGTCATGATTACAACCATTCAATTTAATTCACGATTGTCCTCAATCAAGACAGATGTAGACGGTTGTTTTCGGTACATATCCTCAGTGTGGATTCTGAAGTCCTATGTTGTCTGTTTGTCTTGTGTACTCCTACGTCAATATTCTATAAGAACAAGTGGTCATAAATAACAAAAAAAGGCTTACGACGAGCTTACGACGAGCTTAAGACGCCGTTTCGGTCCGACTTGGACCATTTACTAAGTCACACTCCTCTCTTCTATGAGCGGGTTATTTGTGAAGTGGACGTAGTTCGTGTCCACAGTATCTATCAATGGCATTATCATCATTCCCACGAGAAGTAAACACATCACCTCTTCATATTGCAGCAATACTATTGTATTGTCCACTGCGAAACACACAACAAAATTGACATTTTCGAGAATTTACCATCATATTTAATTGAACTGCTAAATTCGTTTGGATCACACAGAGCAAGAAATAATGGAGGCACGAGCCTCCGATACAGCCACGTTACAGCGTCAGTACATACTAATGCAGGTATAATTTGGAGAGCAAACTGTATACAATGCTTCTGTCCAAACGTTAGCCAAATGTTCAGCTAGAAAATTGCTGGAGAATTATGACTTATTCAGCTTTGAGGTCGTCACTTTTATAATTCAGATAAAATTTGAGGGAGGAGCCTTGATACCGGTGGAGGCTCTTGATTTAAAAAAATATTTTCCTGTTAATCCTCTTTCTATTTGATAAAATCTACGTTACTTCTTCTTCTTCGTCTTCATCTTCTTCTTCTTCTTCTTCTTCTTCTTCTTCTTCCTATTATTATTATTGAAGAGTGCCCCTAGTGTTACATAAGTTACGTCGCTACAAGCAATCTTCTCTCTAGCTTTAATTGTAATTGGTAGGATTACGAAGCCTGGTTACCAATCAGTACTTGAAGTGCCTGTTTCCCTTGTTACAAGTTGTGTCTGTTTCCCTTGTTACAAGTTGTGTCTGTTTCCCTTGTTACAAGTTGTGTCTGTTTCCCTTGTTACAAGTTGTGCCTGTTTCCCTTGTTACAAGTTGTGTTTCCCTTGCTACAAGTTGTGTCTGTTTCCCTTGTTACAAGTTGTGTCTGTTTCCCTTGTTACAAGTTGTGTTTCCCTTGTTACAAGTTGTGTCTGTTTCCCTTGTTACAAGTTGTGTTTCCCTTGCTACAAGTTGTGTCTGTTTCCCTTGTTACAAGTTGTGTTTCCCTTGCTACAAGTTGTGTCTGTTTCCCTTGTTACAAGTTGTGTCTGTTTCCCTTGTTACAAGTTGTGTTTCCCTTGTTACAAGTTGTGCCTGTTTCCCTTGTTACAAGTTGTGTTTCCCTTGCTACAAGTTGTGTCTGTTTCCCTTGTTACAAGTTGTGTTTCCCTTGTTACAAGTTGTGTTTCCCTTGTTACAAGTTGTGTCTGTTTCCCTTGTTACAAGTTGTGTTTCCCTTGTTACAAGTTGTGCCTGTTTCCCTTGTTACAAGTTGTGTTTCCCTTGCTACAAGTTGTGTCTGTTTCCCTTGTTACAAGTTGTGTCTGTTTCCCTTGTTACAAGTTGTGTCTGTTTCCCTTGTTACAAGTTGTGTTTCCCTTGTTACAAGTTGTGTCTGTTTCCCTTGTTACAAGTTGTGTTTCCCTTGTTACAAGTTGTGTCTGTTTCCCTTGTTACAAGTTGTGTTTCCCTTGCTACAAGTTGTCTGTTTCCCTTGTTACAAGTTGTGTTTCCCTTGCTACAAGTTGTGTCTGTTTCCCTTGTTACAAGTTGTGTCTGTTTCCCTTGTTACAAGTTGTGTTTCCCTTGTTACAAGTTGTGTCTGTTTCCCTTGTTACAAGTTGTGCCTGTTTCCCTTGTTACAAGTTGTGCCTGTTTCCCTTGTTACAAGTTGTGTCTGTTTCCCTTGTTACAAGTTGTTTCCCTTGTTACAAGTTTCCCTTGTTACAAGTTGTGTCTGTTTCCCTTGTTACAAGTTGTTTCCCTTGTTACAAGTTGTTTCCCTTGTTACAAGTTTCCCTTGTTACAAGTTGTGCCTGTTTCCCTTGTTACAAGTTGTGTCTGTTTCCCTTGTTACAAGTTGTGTCTGTTTCCCTTGTTACAAGTTGTGTCTGTTTCCCTTGTTACAAGTTGTGTCTGTTTCCCTTGTTACAAGTTGTCTGTTTCCCTTGTTACAAGTTGTGTCTGTTTCCCTTGTTACAAGTTGTGTCTGTTTCCCTTGTTACAAGTTGTGTCTGTTTCCCTTGTTACAAGTTGTGTCTGTTTCCCTTGTTACAAGTTGTTTCCCTTGTTACAAGTTTCCCTTGTTACAAGTTGTGCCTGTTTCCCTTGTTACAAGTTGTGTCTGTTTCCCTTGTTACAAGTTGTGTCTGTTTCCCTTGTTACAAGTTGTGTCTGTTTCCCTTGTTACAAGTTGTGTCTGTACCCCTTGTTACAAGTTGTGTCTGTTTCCCTTGTTACAAGTTGTGTCTGTTTCCCTTGTTACAAGTTGTGTCTGTACCCCTTGTTACAAGTTGTGTCTGTTTCCCTTGTTACAAGTTGTGTCTGTTTCCCTTGTTACAAGTTGTGTCTGTACCCCTTGTTACAAGTTGTGTCTGTACCCCTTGTTACAAGTTGTCTCTGTACCCCTTGTTACATGGAGGGACTGTACCCCTTGTTGCATTAAGTGCAGTCAGTATTGCACAATGGCAGTTTATTTTGCTTATGTGTCAATGTGTGATTGGTATTTACACTGTACTGTATATTATGATATAAAGCTTAATGACTGATTGACAGTTGCTACTGTCAATCAGTCATACTCTAATGTCATTACTACTACTACTACTATCACCACCACTATTGCTACTACTACTACGATTTCAACTGCTTTTAAAATACTACTACCACTACTACTACTACCTTACTAATAAGACTATCACTACTATACTACTACCACCAATACCACTACTACAACTACGACTACTACCACAACCGCTACTATTGTTAGTACTACTATTTATGCTGCTGATACTGCTGTTACTAATACTACTGCTAATACGGCCACTACTGTTACTACTACTACTACTGTACTGTTAGTGCTTCTACTCTGCTTCTACTACCACTACTGGTACTACCTCTACTACTATTATTACTACTACTCGACAATTATTACAACTATTATTGCTACTCTACTACTACATTTACTACTATTACTAATACTACTACTATTCCACCACTACTACTTCTACTACTATTACTGCTACTATTAATACCACTACTAACCTTACTACTACTAGCTAAAGAACTGCTTTAACTACTACTCACCACGCTACTCCTTAATGCGGAAATATGTCTTATACTAATCCAACATGGGCCAGTAGGACCTCTGCAGTGCCCCTCAACACTTCCTTGAATTCTTGTGTTAACCCCTATGTTTCTGTCCTCTGCCTGTATAACGTGCCTGAGCGAAACATCGTCGTAAATATGGTACCCAATTACTGCTTGTGCTCGTTTAACCACTTAGATTTGTTGGTATTTCTGAACTGTCTACAGTTATGTCCGTGCATGTTGTACAGTGCTAAGTTGGCACTTACATAGTTGTACAAAGTCTGTACGTACATGAACGTTGTATCAAGTCTGCACAAACATGCATGTCGTATTAAGTTTTTATTTACATGAATGTTGTATTTCTAAGTCCAAACGTAAGAGCACGTTGTCCCAAGGCTGCAGTTGCATGCATGTTTCACTAAATCCGTACTTACGTGTATACTGCATGAAGTTCACCCATGCGTGTAAGCGAACACTCAGTATGATATTTAGCTAAAAGTACATTTCTAGTCGAGAAAACATTAATATCGTTTGAAATTCTGTCCTTCGTCGCTTGGAGTCACATCCTGAACATGGGTGTTCGGGTGTAAGCCAGTTTCAAGATCCACTGGATATATTCACATCGAGTGTCCCTTAGTTCAATTGCTAGCGCACTCATCTCACACAATGAGATCCGTGGTTCGATGCCAGGTACGGTTGCTAACATTAGGATGTGTTTCCTTAAGACACCTGCCGTTCCTGTTCACCTAGCAGTAAAATGGATACCTGGGTGTTAGTTCACTGGTGTGGGTCACATCCTAGGGACAAAATTGACTTAATTTGCCCGAAAAACTGTGCATAACAAGGAGCTTTCTATATAGTAAGTCACTGGCGTCAGCTAGGTCTATATTTCTTGTATATGTTCTTATAGAAATGAAGGTTAATATGACTCACGAAATCGTAATGACACGATTGCGGGTTCAAATCCCGCCCGTGGTATGGTTTATTATTTTTATACCGAGTTTCTGTTTCTGTATAGGAAAACTTTAATGGGTACTGGATGTACACAACATCATCACATCATTACCATGATGTGCAGTTAATATTAATAAGGATAAAAATAAAAATAGTAAATCGATTCGTCATTGCCAGGAGAACACAGAATGACATGATGGTTCGCTCTTCAGACACTGAGGAGAGGTAAGTGGAGAGGCTTGGGGATTTTATCTTGATGTTTCTAAAGGATTCTTGGTCAAGGTAACTGGAGCTACTGTCTTATTCCTTAAATTAGAGCTGATTACCTATTTCCCAGACATTGAATAAACCATAAAAGTTCAAAACCAATACTCAAATATAATAATAATAATAATAATAATAATAATAAATGCCATCTTTTATTGCTGCCATCTTCCATAACTGTCATCTTACATGACTGTCATCTTGCATGACTGTCATCTTACATGACTGCCATCTTCCATGACTGCCACCTTACATGACTGCCATCTTCAGTGACTGCCATCTTACATGACTGCCATCTTCAGTGACTGCCATCTTACATGACTGCCATCTTCCATGACTGCCATCTTACGTGACTGCCATCTTACATGACTGCCATCTTACATGACTGCCATCTTACATGACTGCCATCTTACATGACTGCCATCTTCCATGACTGCCATCTTACATGACTGCCATCTTACGTGACTGCCATCTTACATGACTGTCATCTTACATGACTGCCATCTTACACGACTGCCATCTTATATGACTGCCATCTTCCATGACTGCCATCTTACATGACTGTCATCTTATATGACTGTCATCTTACATGACTGCCATCTTACATGACTGTCATCTTACATGACTGCCATCTTGCTAACAACCATCCAGCAATGCTAAGAGTTATAAAGTTAACAAAGGTAACAACCAGATAGCAACGTTAACAGCAATCTAACAATACTAACAGTCTTCCAATACTGCTAAGAGTCATGCAACCGTGCAAACAGGAAACAATGCTATTAGCGTTCCAAAAATACTAGCAAGCAACCACCAATGCTAACTGTTATCTAACAATGCCAACATCCATCCAGAAAATTTAACTGACAACTTCCACTGCCAACCACTAGCCATCAATGTTCTTAACATTTCTGGTTGACCATCAACATTGCAAACAACCGCCCAAGAACGCTAACAAACAGCCAGCAGTGCTAACAGCCAACAATGCTAACAAGGTAAGCAGACAGCAAACAAGGGTAACAACCTCCTAACACTGCCATCACCCAGTCAACTACCAACTAAGAATGCTAACAACGCTAACAGCCAACCACGCAACCAACTACGCCACTAGCCAACTAACAATGATGTCAGACACGAATGCTGAACAATGCTAACATTTATAGAATTAATGAGCTCAAGATGTTGGTTGCGATACTTCTGCCACATATTTATCAGTGCCAACAGTCACTGCACACTTAGTACCACTTATCATTTAGTGCCAACAGTCACTGAAGCAATTTATCCACCATTTCTTCTCCAACACTTTCACTGCCCATCAATTTGCGCCTGTGTTCACTGTAATACTTCCACTCATCAATAAATGCCTGAATTCACTGTAACACTTCCACCATTCATCAATAGTGCTAACAGATATTGTAACACTTCCACCGCCCATCAGTAAGTGCTAACAGATATTGTAACACTTCCACCGCTCATTTGTTAGTGATACCCACTAACCACTGCTCATCTGTTAGTGCTAACAGATATTGTAACAGTTCCACTGCTCATCTGTTAGTGCTAAAAGATATTGTAACACTTTCACCGCTCATTTGTTAGTGATACCCACTAACCACTGCTCATCTGTTAGTGCTAAGAGATATTGTAACACTTTCACCGCTCATTTGTTAGTGCTACCCACTAACCACTGCTCATCTGTTAATGCTAACAGATATTGTAACAGTTCCACTGCTCATCTGTTAGTGCTAACAGATATTGCATCACTTCCACCGCTCATCTGTTAGTACCCACATCCTCTGCAACACTACCCAACTAACACTGCCCACATAACTACAGCAGTTTAACTCACCCACCTACGGTATTATTGCCAGTTCATCCATCGTGTATCAGTGGCAACAATCACTGCAACACTTAACACTCGCCTTCAGTCATAATACAAACTAAACAGAAATAATATTATTTTAATATCCCCCCAAGGAGCTTACATACATTACGAAGCAGCAGCATTCACCAGTACTTCACCAGTACTTCACCAGTACTTCACCAGTACTTCACCAGTACTTCAGCAGTGCTTCAACAGTACTTCAGTACTTCACCAGTACTTCACCAGTACTTCGCCAGTACTTCACCAGTACTTCACCAGTACTTCACCAGTACTTCACCAGTACTTCACCAGTACTTCAGCAGTGCTTCAGCAGTACTTCAGTACTTCACCAGTACTTCGCCAGTACTTCACCAGTACTTCACCAGTACTTCACCAGTACTTCACCAGTACTTCAGCAGTACTTCAGTACTTCACCAGTACTTCACCAGTACTTCGCCAGTACTTCACCAGTACTTCACCAGTACTTCACCAGTACTTCACCAGCACTTCACCAGTATTTCACCAGTACTTCACCAGTACTTCACCAGCACTTCACCAGCACTTCACCAGCACTTCACCAGCACTTTACCAGCACTTCACCAGTACTTCACCAGTACTTCACCAGCACTTCACCAGCACTTCACCAGCACTTCACCAGCACTTCACCAGTACTTCACCAGTACTTCACCAGCACTTCACCAGTACTTCACCAGTACTTCACCAGTACTTCACCAGCACTTCACCAGCACTTTACCAGTACTTCACCAGTACTTCACCAGAACTTCACCAGCACTTCACCAGCACTTCACCAGTACTTCACCAGTACTTCACCAGCACTTCACCAGCACTTCACCAGTACTTCACCAGCACTTCACCAGCACTTCACCAGCACTTCACCAGTACTTCACCAGTACTTCACCAGCACTTCACCAGTACTTCACCAGTACTTCACCAGTACTTCACCAGTACTTCACCAGTACTTCACCAGCACTTCACCAGTACTTCACCAGCACTTCACCAGCACTTCACCAGCACTTCACCAGTACTTCACCAGCACTTCACCAGCACTTCACCAGCACTTCACCAGCACTTTACCAGTACTTCACCAGTACTTCACCAGTACTTCACCAGTACTTCACCAGCACTTTACCAGCACTTCACCAGTACTTCACCAGTACTTCACCAGTACTTCACCAGTACTTCACCAGCACTTCACCAGCACTTCACCAGTACTTCACCAGTACTTCACCAGCACTTCACCAGTACTTCACCAGTACTTCACCAGTACTTCACCAGCACTTCACCAGCACTTCACCAGTACTTCACCAGTACTTCACCTGTACTTCACCAGTACTTCACCAGCACTTTACCAGCACTTCACCAGTACTTCACCAGTACTTCACCAGTACTTCACCAGTACTTTGCCAGCACTTCACCAGCACTTCACCAGTACTTCACCAGTACTTCACCAGCACTTCACCAGCACTTCACCAGTACTTCACCAGTACTTCACCAGCACTTCACCAGCACTTCACCAGCACTTCACCAGTACTTCACCAGTACTTCACCTGTACTTCACCAGTACTTCACCAGTACTTCACCAGCACTTCACCAGCACTTCACCAGTACTTCACCAGTACTTCACCAGCACTTCACCAGCACTTCACCAGTACTTCACCAGTACTTCACCTGTACTTCACCAGTACTTCACCAGTACTTCACCAGCACTTTACCAGCACTTCACCAGTACTTCACCAGCACTTCACCAGCACTTCACCAGCACTTCACCAGCACTTCACCAGTACTTCACCAGCACTTTACCAGTACTTCACCAGTACTTCACCAGTACTTCACCAGCACTTTACCAGCACTTCACCAGTACTTCACCAGTACTTCACCAGTACTTCACCAGCACTTCACCAGTACTTCACCAGTACTTCACCAGTACTTCACCAGCACTTCACCAGCACTTCACCAGTACTTCACCAGTACTTCACCAGCACTTCACCAGCACTTCACCAGCACTTCACCAGTACTTCACCTGTACTTCACCAGTACTTCACCAGTACTTCACCAGCACTTTACCAGCACTTCACCAGTACTTCACCAGTACTTCACCAGTACTTCACCAGTACTTTGCCAGCACTTCACCAGTACTTCACCAGTGCTTCACCAGTACTTTACCAGCACTTCACCAGTACTTCACCAGTACTTCACCAGTACTTCACCAGTACTTTGCCAGCACTTCACCAGTACTTCACCAGTACTTCACCAGCACTTCACCAGTACTTCACCACCACTTCACCACCACTTCACCACCACTTCACCACCACTTCACCAGCACTTTACCAGCACTTCACCAGTACTTCACCAGTACTTCACCAGTACTTCACCAGTACTTTGCCAGCACTTCACCAGTACTTCACCAGTACTTCACCAGTACTTCACCAGCACTTCACCACCACTTCACCAGAACTTCACCAGAACTTCACCAGCGCTTCTCCAGCACTTCACCACCACTTCACCAGAACTTCACCAGTACTTCACCACCACTTCACCACTTCACCAAAACTTCACCAGCACTTCACCACCACTTCACCACTTCACCAAAACTTCACCAGTACTTCACCACCACTTCACTTCACCAGAACTTCACCAGTACTTCACCACCACTTCACCACCACTTCACCACTTCACCACCACTTCACCAGCACTTCACCACCACTTCACTTCACCAGAACTTCACCAGTACTTTGCCAGCACTTCACCAGTACTTCACCAGTACTTCACCAGTACTTCACCAGTACTTCACCACTTCACCAGAACTTCACCAGCACTTCACCAGTACTTCACCACTTCACCACCACTTCACCACCACTTCACCACTTCACCACCACTTCACTTCACCACCACTTCACCAGAACTTCACCAGAACTTCACCAGAACTTCACCAGAACTTCACCACTTCACCAGCACTTCAGCACTTCACCAGCACTTCACCAGCACTTCACCACCACTTCACCACCACTTCACCAGCACTTCACCACTTCACCAGCACTTCACCAGCACTTCACCACCACTTCACCACTTCACCAGCACTTCACCACCACTTCACCAGCACTTCACCAGCACTTCACCAGCACTTCACCAGCACTTCACCACCACTTCACTTCAGCACTTCACCACCACTTCACCACCACTTCACTTCACCACCACTTCACCACCACTTCCCCACTTCACCACCACTTTACCAGTACTTCACCAGCACTTCACCAGCACTTCACCACCACTTCATCAGCACTTCACCAGTACATATACAAGTTTTCCATCAATGTCAACATTAGTCAAACAGTGCCAAGGATAACCATAAAAATATCGGTGCTGATTAACTACACTCAAAACTTACAGGAAACTTCCCTGGTGTTTTCTTGCGTTTTATTCCGCTCGTTGTGGAAGGCAATCATGGGAGGTGCTGGCCAAGTTTGTTTTAGCGCTCGAGTCACACACACACACACACACACACACACACACACACACACACACACACACACACACACACTCCCCCCACACACACATAATTTTAAGAAGAGGTATGATAAAGCTCATGGTGCAGGGAGAGTGACCCAGTAGCGGCCAGTGAAGAGGCGGGGCCAGGAGCTAAGAATCAACCCCTGCAATCACAACTAGGTGAGTACAACTAGGTGAGTACACACACACACACACACACACACACACACACACACACACAGTATACAAACTCTTGAGGTTCCACGTGGGAAACGAAACTTCAATCTAAAAAAAAACACCGAAAATGTCAGTAATAATATCTTCATAAGATATCCAGTTGTTAGGTATCGCTTACGTAATTTTTTTTACACAAATCATTGAAAAGGTTACCTGAATTCTGTTTCCCATTTTCTGTTTTTTGTTTTACTTCTTACTCCAAATTTTCCATGATATTTTGCTGATAACTCGAGACTGCTTCATCCAATCGACGTCAAATTTTCAACACTTGTAGACGGTAACAAGGATCAAATAGTATACAATACCGACAGGTTGGTAGATAAGACACTACCAACCTGTCGGTATTGTATACCATTTGATAATCACTCTATCAGGCACTGGAACACAATGGCATCTTGGTACAGAAGAGAAAACACCTTGGACAACTTTTTCAAGTGAGAAGTGTTTGATCTGAGAGGGACATGACCTCTCAGTTGCTACATTCTCACTACTACTACTCTGCACCTCTCCTTCCCACAGTATTTAAGTCTCAACACTCGCTTGATCTTCAGTTAGTTCCAGACTTTGGAAGAGAAGTTCTCCAGGCTGAGGGACTGACAACCTCAAATCTACGACTTCAAGGGTGGACTGATTACTTCGTCTTCACATCTCTACTGCTCCCGCCTACTTTCTGTACTCGACTGAAGAAGCCTACTGTGTAGGCGAAACGTTTCGAAATAAAGTTGCCTAAATGTTGCCTATGTGTCTTATCTACCATGGATCAAATACTTGTAACAATTGGTACGTTCACGTTACCTGTGAACAAAGTTATTGAACCCGTTCCAGGCGTCCTGGAATGACTCGTACAACTTCGGAAACCCACAATAGCGGACCTTCAGATTTTCGAAAAAGTTGCCCAAAAATTTGACGACGGAGGAGAGTGAAAGATATGTAGCTGCAGATTTGACCATTTTATGTGTAATACAGTGAGAAATTTTTGTTCTAAATCACGTTCAGTAATTTTCAGTCTATCTCTCCTGAACGTATACAATATTTAAGGCTGATTCATCTTAGGACCGAGATGAAACACAAGAATAGAGGAACACTGCAAGCAAAGGCAGGTCCTCGTTAAAACCAGGACAAGTCCTTCTCGAAACCAAGTCAGGTCCTTCTCAAAACCAAATCAGGTCGTATCTCAAAACCTTCATAAATTTCATTTGCAAATTTGTCAATATAGTGAAACAGTAAAAAAAAAAAAATGGTAGTCCTTGGAATCCCCACCGTAACAAGAGAATGACTCATTAAATCCGCTTCAGTAATCTCAGTATGCTAATTTCGTGGAATAAATAGCGATATATAATTTTTTCAATAATGAATGTTTTTTTTTCCTCATTAGCTTCAAAATATTAATGACATTGCATTCTATAAGATGAATGATTCCCCATAAATTTAGCTCGGGTAGCTGCAAATTAGAAATTTTACAGAAATGACATACTTTCCGGCATATAAGGCGCACTACAAAAGTATCGTAACGGTAAATCAGTAATCATATTCAGGGGGTTAATTACCCTCTTATTTTACACACAGAGCAGTGAGTGACAACACAGGAGTGACAACAGAGCAGTGACAACAGAGCAGTGAGTGGCAACAAACAGCTGGGAGAGTGACAACAAACAGCTGGGAGAGTGACAACAACAAGATCAGGGAGTGACAACAGAGCAGGGAGTGACAACAGAGCAGGGAGGGTGACAACAGAGTAGGGAGATTGAAATTAGGGAAGGGAGTAACGACAGAGCAGGGAGAGTAATACAACAGCAGGGACAGAGACAACAACAGCAGAAGGAAGAGTGACAGCAACAGCAGGGAGAGAAACAACAATAGGGAAAGTAATACAACAGCTAGGAGAGTAATACAACAACAGAGTGACAGCAACAGCAGAGTGACAGCAGCAGGGAGAATGCTACAACAGCAGGGAGAGAAACAACAATAGGGAGATTAATACAACAGCAGGGAGAGTAACACAGCAGCAGGGAAGGTGACAGCAGCAGGGAAGGTGACAACAGCAGGGAAGGTGACAGCAGCAGGTAGAGTAATACAACATCAGAGAATGTGACAACAACAGCAGGGAGAGTGACAGTAACATCAGGGAGAGCGACAACAGAGCAGTGACAACAGAGTGACAACAAACAGAACAGGAGTGACAAAAGAACAGTGAGTGGCAACAAAAGAACAGTGAGTGACAAAACTACAGAGCTGTGAGTGACACTAAACAGAGACAACAAGGCAGTGAGTGACACCAGAACAGTGACAACAGATCAGTGACAACAAACAGAGCATTAACAACAAACAAGCAGTAATGCCAGAGCAGTGACAGCAAACAGAGCAATGAGTAACAATAAACAGAACAACGAGTGACAATAGAGCAGTGAGTGACAACAAACAGAGCAGTGACAACAGAGCAGTGCGTGACAACAGAGCAGTGAACGACAAGAGAGCAGTAAGTGATAACAGAACTGAGTGACAACAGAGCAGTGAGTGTAAACAAAACAATGAGTGACAGCAAAACATTGAGTGACAACAATGCAGTGAGTGACAACAAACAGAGCAGTAAGTTACAACAGAACAGTAAGTGAAAAACAAAGCCGTGACAAAAAAACAGTAGTGACAACAGAGCAGTGAGTAACAACAGATCAGTGAGTAACAACAGAGCAGTGAGTAACAACAGATCAGTGAGTAACAACAGATCAGTGAGTAACAACAGATCAGTGAGTAACAACAGAGCAGTGAGTAACAGGAAAGTAGAGGAGGTTTTATATCAGGGAAAACAGACAAGGCTGGGTGTCAGGTGAGTGAAGGCTGAGAGTCTGAGCCGCTGTTATGCGTGTGCTGCTGTTATTTCTGTCGCTGTTATTTCTTGTTTGTGTCTGTGTTAGTTGTGTGGATGTTAGTTGTGTGCCTTGTATGTTTTAGTTGCGTGGGTGTTTTTACGTGGGAGTTACTTGTGTGAGTGTTGTGTGTGCGTGTGTGTGTTAGTTGGATTGCTGTTGAGTGTGTGTGTGGGGGGGGGAGATGTCGGTTGGGTGGGTGCTAGTTGGGTGGGTGTTGTGTGTGTGTGGGAGGTAATGGTAGCAGTGAAGGAAGCAGTGATTGTAGCAGTGAGGGAAACAGTGCTGGTAGCAGTGCTGGTAGCATTGATGGTAGCAGTGCTAGTAGCAGTGCTGGTAGCAGTGATGGTAGCAGTGCTCGTAGCAGTACTAGTAGCAATGTTAATTGCAGTACTAGTAACAGTGCTAGTAGCAGTGTTAGTAGCAGTGTTAGTAGCAGTACTAGTAACAGTGCTAGTAGCAGTGTTAATAGCAGTGTTAGTAGCAGTACTAGTAACAGTGCTAGTAGCAGTGCTAGCAGTACTGGTAACAGTGCTAGTAACACAGAGTATAACTCGCTCAGATAATAACTGAAATATACTGCTGAGGTGGCTGAGGATCTATTAAATATACATCATTTCTGATTACATTTTCATTTCTTAATTGTTCAGCTGTAGTGTTTATGTTCCAGTGCTAATGTTTCAGTGTTTATATTCCAGTGTTTATGTTCCAGTGTTTATGTTCCAGTGTTTATGTTTCAATGTTTATGTTCCAGTGTTTATGTTCCAGTGTTCATATTCCAGCGTTTATGTTCCAGTGTTTATGCTCTGGTGTTAAAGTGCCAGTGTTTATATTCCAGTGTTTATGTTTCATTGTTTATGTTTCAGTGGGTTTCAGTGTTTATATTTCAGTATTATGTTCTGGTGTTTGTGTTCCATTATTTATTTTCCAGTTTATATTCCAGTGTTTATGTTTCAGTGTTCATGCTGCAGTGTTTCTGCTTCAATGTTCCAGTGTTTATGTTCTGGTGTTTATATTCAAGTGTTTATGTTCCAGTGTTTATGGTCTGGTGGTAATGTTCCGGTGTTCATGTTCCATCGTTTATGGTCCAGTGTTTACGTTCCTGTGTTTACATTCGGGTATTTATGTCCCAGTGTTTATGTTCCAATGTTTCCTTTCTGGTGTTTATGTTCTGGTGTTCGTGTTTTGGTGTTTATGTTCTAGTGTTTATGGTCCAGAGTTTGTGTTCCAGTGTTTATGTTCCAGTGTTTATGTTCCAGAGCATATTCAGTGTTTATGATCCAGAGTATATTCGGTGTTTATGTTCCAGAGTATATTCAGTGTTTATGTTCCAGAGTATATTCAGTGTTTATGTTCCAGAGTATATTCAGTGTTTATGTTCCAGAGTATATTCAGTTTTTATGTTCCAGAGTATATTCAGTGTTTATGTTCCAGAGTATATTCAGTGTTTATGTTCCAGAGTATATTCAGTGTTTATGTTCCAGAGTATATTCAGTGTTTATGTTCCAGAGTATATTCAGTGCTTATGTTCCAGAGCATATTCAGTGTTTATGTTCCAGTTTAATAGCTCAGTGGTATATTACTCAGATAAATTGATTCAATCTCCGGTTATCTGTCTTCTGTAGACGGTGTCGCCAAACATTGACTACGACAAACGTCACATAGACAGATGACTCGAGAAAGTAACATTGATCTACAAATTCTGAACAATTCTGCTCCGGAGCAAAAACAAAGATATTTTAATTTTTGTTTTTGGAGGCAGCTGAAAAAGAATATTAAGATAATAACCATGGATTTTCTACAGGAAATTGAAAGAATAATAAAAAAAAATCAGCATTGTGGTGGATATGTTTAAACAATTACGTATTGTGGGTTTGGGTAAAGAGCATTTACCTTGTCCAGTTTATTTTCCTTCTTTCCTTCCTGGCCGAGGATCAATAGCACACAGTACCGACGAGAAGACGACTTAGATACGTGAAACGTCTGGGTATCTTGTAGACGTTTCGCCATCCAGTGGCTTTGTGTAAACAATTCAAGAGACCTGAGTCCATATCTTTATAAATAGAGCCAATCTGCAATTTTAAGCTTCATTACAGTATTCAGTAACCCATAATTAGTAAACGATAATTAGCTTTATTTACGTAGCGATTTTGGTGTAGACCAGAGTAATCAGTCCTCTGTTCCGTCTCGTGTGCTTTCTATTTTTTTTTTCTATTTATCTTCGTCTTTCCTTGGATCTCTCTCTGCCTGCCATCCCTTCCACCTCGCAGCAACTGGGTCTTGTACAGCGGATCTACTGCACTGGGTCTGCAACATTGGGTCTGCAACACTGGGTCTGCAACATTGGGTCTGCAACACTGGGTCTGCAACATTGGGTCTGCAACACTGGGTCTGCAACATTGGGTCTGCAACACTGGGTCTGCAACATTGGGTCTGCAACACTGGGTCTGCAACATTGGGTCTGCAACACTGGGTCTGCAACATTGAAACTGTTATACTGAAACTGCTACGCTGGATCTGCCACACTGACTCTGCTACACTGGATCTGTCACACTGGATTTGCCGCACTGGGTGTGCCACACTTGGTCTGCCAAAGTAGGTCTGCGATACTGGATCTGCTAAACTAGGTCTTTCACGCTAGGTCTACCTTAATGTGTGTGTGCCAAACTTTGTATAACACACTTGGCTTCCGCAGCAGGTCTCCCACACAGGGTCAACCAAACCTCAGTGTTGGTCTGTCCTCTGGATCAGCCACACATGGGTGTGCCACCCAACGTCTGCCACTCCGAGTCTGCCAGAATAAGAGATAACTCAACAAACATCAACGGAAAACAACTGCTTTCCAATATGTTCCATCTGATGAACAACACACGATGACTACACCGGGTTTCCAGTAGCCAACACTAGCAACCTGACTGTTCAGGGTCTCAAACACAAGTCCTAACAGAGATCGGGCAGCGGGGAAACATAAGTCATTAATACCCAGAGGGGGACAAAAAGGAATTTTTTTTCCCAGGATAGCTGGATTTCAACCTCAAAGAAACTTTGTACCAGAGGTAGTCAAAAGTTCAGTGGCAGAGGCCAGGCTCACAACCGACGTAGCCTGGAGTAGACTTGCACACCGAGAGGAACGTATGGACATAGAGAAAGAAAAAAAGGCACAATACAGTGACTAGAACAATACACAAATAACCCACAACATAGGAGAAAGAAACTTATAACGACGTTTCGGGCCGACCTGGACCATTAGCTAGTCACACACTAACACACGAAGGTAAGAGAGCCTTTCTTCCTCCTCTCTTTATCCCACCCCTGCCCTCCTCTCGTATATACACTGGCTTCCTTACCATCGTGTGTCAGTGTATGACTAGTTATTAGTCCATGTTCGACCGAAACGTAGTTATACGTTTCTAAATGCGGGTTATTTATGTATGGACACGACATTTATATCAGCACTAAACACGAGCCTGGATGTTAAGTGTTTGTTGTGGATGGTCTCCCAGGGGAGGTAATGTACTTTACAGATGACTGCGATTTAAAATGAATTGTTGAAAAATTATTCTTTGTCTTCCAGTTACTTTATTAAATACTTTCCATAATTTTATCATTTTTGTTATAATTGAAGTGGCTATAATGATAACCATAATTTTTAAAGGAGTGGACTGGTAAGCCAGTGGAAGGCCTCGGTCAAATGACCAAAAGCCCCAGCTGCTGGTCATCATATAACTAAGATCCCACGTCTGGAAGCACTTGTCCTGTATCCTGACAAACCTTACCTAACCTATTATTTTAAATTTCCAATGCATCTCATTAATTATCTCTGTCCATAACTACATTACCCAGCCAAAAAAAAAAAAAAAGGTCAACGACAAGTGCCTTTTATCATTAGTTCTGGAAAATCACTTTTATCATTATTTCTTACAATAAATTATATTTGTTACTCATTATTGCCTTTCAACATTCATCTCCAGTAAATAACATTTATATTTTTTGCCATTACTATCAGTGTTTTTGTTATCATTCTGCACTCACCAGCTATCAAGATTTTCGCTCACCATGATGCTGGCTAAAAGATACAATTTCGATCCCCCGGCTAGTCGCAGTGTTGTTATTGATTAAATACCACTCGTTCGAGGTTACGATACTATATACTGTTCGTGAAGGCTAGTACACCAAACGGGGAGTAGAGTGAAATTAGCTCTGAGGCACCCACATCATCGTATGTCCTCTGATCACGGTACAAAACCTAGTTTTGCTGGGTGCGTGATTCTTGTAGGATTGTATAGTCCCGTCGGTTAGAGCGTCGTGAATGTTCTCTCTCCATGAGGCGAGCTAAAACGACACGGGTTCGAGTCATTATTTTATATATATATATATATATATATATATATATATATATATATATATATATATATATATATATATATATATATATATATATATATATATATTTTAAAGATATATTTTTTCATTAATGTTAATGTAAAAATTTTTAATTTTGCACCAAAAAATCTTAGAAAACTTACCTAACCTTATTATAACGAGAGCAATTTATTTTAACCTAACCCAACTAAATATATTTTAAATACGTTTACAATAATTTAGTACTAAACAAACACAATCAAACATATTTTTTCGTTAGGTTCAGAATGATTTTGGCGATATTATTGCATACACAAATTTCACTTGTCCTATATGGCAAGATGAGCGTTGCTATTTAAGCCAAGATCGCAAGTTCTGCCTATTCGGCACGATATATATATATATATATATATATATATATATATATATATATATATATATATATATATATATATATATATATATATACATATACGACAATCAGAACGAACTTCAAAGCATCTCATCGACTTTTCCTGGAAAGCTGCATCAAAACACACAGATATTACAAGAAATATTGCAAATATCTCTTTGATATACCGCGAGACCCATTCATCCTATACAAAAACTCTGTTCCAATATAGAGCCCCAAAACTTGTAACCCCTTCCAGTAGATGCAAAACTTTCCCCTTCAGCCGCCACCTGCTGCAAAAATAGAATATTAGAAAAACACCGTCCGAATCTGATTTAAACGTCGCTTAGACAAATTATGATTAAACCTGATCATTCATACCGGTCTTCACACTATCACCAGTCTGGTTCAACATGTTTATTATTATTCCCTCTTACAAATACTGCATAAATTTGCTACGTAGTATCTCAAAATAACAGAATTCATTTGGCAAATTGTTAGTTTTTAAATGTCAAATATAAGAAACTATATCACTCTTGCAATATACTATTTTTGTCGCATATCAGTGGTGCACAATACCGACAAGATGATGAGTTAGACACACAACATCTAGGTATCTATATTTTGCAGATGCTTCGCCATTCAGTGGCTTTTTCAATTCAATATATAGACGTAATTTAAATTGCGACACGTCTGCTATATTTGTCTCCACTGTCTAGTTACAAGTTAATTTTAAAACGATCTGAAATATTCTTTATTACAAGGAACTCTTTACAAAGTAAAGTATACTTACTAATTATTCCAATATCAGTTATATATTGAACCATACCCTAAAGAAATAAAGTTGCTTGCTTGCTTTTGTCTGTAAATCACTTGAACTAGGATACAGCTCATCGCCTGTAATTGAACTGAAATACACTAGCAGCTTCTCGTCTGTAAATAATCGAGGCTCAATAAAAGCTCAGCGTCAAAAACTTCAACTTAGAAAAATAACAGATCTACGTCTGTAAATGAAGTGAGGTAGAAAGACACTTTGCTTGTAAATGAGCTGAGTTAGGATAACAGCTCTTCATCTGTAAATGAGCTGAGGCAGAATAACATTTGTTAACTAGTAAATGAGCCGAGGTAGAATAACATTTGTTAACTAGTAAATGAGCCGAGGTTGAATAACAGATCTTGTCTTGTAAATGAGCTGAGACAGGACAATAACTCTTGTTCTGTAAATGAGCTGAGGCAGGACAATAACCCTTGTCCAGTAAATGAGCTGAGGCAGGACAATAACCCTTGTCCAGTAAATGAACTGAGGCAGGACAATAACTCTTGTCCTGTAAATGAGCTGAGACAGGACAATAACTCTTGTCCTGTAAATGAGCTGAGGCAGGACAATAACTTGTTCTGTAAATGAGCTGAGACAGGAAAATAACTCTTGTCCTGTAAATGAGCTGAGACAGGACAATAACTCTTGTCCTGTAAATGAGCTGAGGCAGGACAATAACTCTTGTTCTGTAAATGAGCTGAGACAGGACAATAACTCTTGTCCTGTAAATGAGCTGAGGCAGGACAATAACTCTTGTCCTGTAAATGAGCTGAGGCAGGAGAAGAGCTTTTAGCAGGGAAATTCAACTCAGTAAACAAAAGTGTTTGCCTAAATAAAACAGAAAGTGATTACCAACGCGGAACTATTTTAGTTATTTTCCTCGTGTTCCTGGCCGATGGAAAAGTAGGAAGAGAGGAGGAAAGAGTAAGAGAAGAAAAAAGTGTAGAAGGGGGCTGATGAGGGAGGAGAAGGAACAGCAGGTAGTAAGGGAAGAGGAAGGAGTAGCAGGAGCAGAATGAGGAACAGAAGGGAGAAGACAAGAGTAGGGATAAGGAGTAGCAAACGAAGGAGGCACAGACAGGAGGAACAGAAGGATTAGAAAGATTAATAAACCTTGTAAAATAGGACGAAGATGAGGAATAACATGACTCGTCAAGACAACGCCAGGTCAAATTATTTTTAGCAGAATTTGTGTTGATTCATGTCTGGCGTTACATATTATTGTATATTTCAAGGAAAACCTGAAGTCTACGGTGGGGATGCCCGGGTGTTGTGCATGTGTCATGTCATCCTGTCGGTATTATATACAATTCTTGTACTACTTCTACTACTACTACTACTACTACTACCTCCACCTCTTCCTGCCTATATATAGCCGTCCTGCTCCACCTCTGTTAGTGTGACTTTGTCAATGGTCCAAGTCGGACCGAAACGTCGTCGTAAGCTTCTCTCTTTTATGTGCGGGTTATTTGTGTATAATACGTAGTGTTTCTGGGAGATTACAGGAATGTAACAAAGAATAATTTTTGTGTCACAGTTCCTTGTAAATAATTGTGTGTGCAATACAGTGGATCAGTGTGATAAATGGTTTTGAAAACCGAGAAGTTGAGGATCGAAACACTTATGCAATATATGGGATCTTTATTAAGGAAACGTTTCACCACACAGTGGCTTCATCAGTCCATTACATGAGTGATGGAATGAACACATTTTTTTTCCAGGCCGAGGGACTGATTACCTCAAACTCCTTCTCTCCTAACCCATTTCTACTTTGTATTGGACTGATGAAGCCATTGTGTGGCGAAACGTTTCCTTAATTAAGATTCCCATATGTTGCATAAGCGTCTCACAATTGTAACATAATCCACAGTGGATTAGGTTACAATTGTGAGGAAGCATTGAGTAAAGTAACTAAATATGCAACAAATGGTATAATAAACGAACATTACTTATTAAAATTCTATACCAAATTCAGGATATATTATTTGACAATGCTTTCAAGGTGCTGGAACATTCAGGTCCATGAACCTTTCCAAAGATCATTAAATTTTTTGGATCCATTGATTTACAAAGAGTGTTTACCAAGGTTGAGTCGAACATGTGGTGTATCGAAGAGATATTTACATTTCTAGTGATTTGTTGTAGATCTTCAGGAATAGTTGCAGCCCAGGGATAATATTTATATTGTAAAGGTGTATGTGTGAAGGCTGTGTACATCCAGAAGGTTCAGATTTTTGAGCAAAGGATGATAGAACAGGACAAGGAAAATTGAAATGGAGAGGAGCGAGAAGAGGGAATAGGAGGAAGAGGGGGTGGATGTTGAAGAGGCTAGGTGGTGGATGTTGAAGAAGCTAGGTGGTGGATGTTGAAGAGGCTAGGTGGTGGATGTTGAAGAGGCTAGGTGGTGGATGTTGAAGAGGCTAGGTGGTGGATGTTGAAGAGGCTAGGTGGTGGATGTTTAAGAGAGTAGGTGGCGGATGTTGAAGAGGCTAGGCAGTGGATGTTGAAGAGGCTAGGCAGTGGATGTTGAAGAGGCTAGACAGTGGATGTTGAAGAGGCAAGGCAGTGGATGTTGAAGAGGCTAGGTAGTGGATGTTGAAGAGGCTAGGCAGTGGATGTTGAAGAGGCTAAGCAGTGGATGTTGAAGAGGCTAAGCAGTGGATGTTGAAGAGGCTAGGTGGTGGATGGTGAGGAGGCAATGTTGTGGATGATGAAAAGGCTAGGTGGTGGATGTTGAAGAGGCTAGGTGGTGGATGTTGAAGAGACTAGGCAGTGGATGTTGAAGAGGCTAGGTGGTGAATGTTGAAGAGGCTAGGCAGTGGATGTTGAAGAGGCTAGGCAGTGGATATTTAAGAGGCTAGGTGGTGGATATTGAAGAGGCTAGGTGGTGGATATTGAAGAGGCTAGGCGGTGGATGTTGAAGAGGCTAGGTGGTGGATGTACTGATTCTGATGTCTTAGACTCTGGTGTATGTAATGCAGAGGGAAGTACACATTCTGGCGGCTGTGATGCTGGTGCTCAAAAATGATGCTTGTAGTTGTGATGAACTTAGTTGGTGTAGTGATGATAAACTTCAGTAATGGAAATGACGTTGATAATGGAAGTAAAAATGATAGTGGAGGTAGTGTTGACAATGAAGCTGGTATTGGAGAGGAGACAGCTATGATTGCAGTGGTGATAATAGTGGTGGTAGTGGTGATGAAGATGTGAGGGTTGAGTGCAATGTTCGCATAGGTTATTTTCAGAGCTGGGTATCATCGGGCGGGGCGGAGCAGCTCTGGATTCTAATGACATATTTTCAGCTAACTTTCCGGTAGGCAATCAGTGTAAGAGGAGCAGCTGGCTCCCGAGTGTTTGTTCACCTCGCTGAGGGTGACGACAGCGTACCGGCAATGTTTGGTTATTTTTACCAAGGGCGTGACAGATCTCTGTCCTCGAAATTGAGGAACAACTCTTGTCACTGAAGAATAAAAATTTACAATACCGTAGCAGCTGGTACAATTCACAACCCACGAACTGAAAATGGAAATTAAACCACGTTTGGGTCCGCCAGAAGTCTGTCAACTCGCTATTCAACAATAGTGCAAGACAGACTCGTCTTGTTTCCATCTGTAATTGTTGGACGGGTTGTGGATCACCTAGACATCCATTTCAATTGTTCCATAAACTGAATGCCTCATGAATAACTAGCAAATCTAATTACTTATCTTTTCTAAAGGGGTTTAAATTCGTAAAATCACATCTTACTGGGAGACAGAGGTAAACACACAGACAGTCAGCATGGCCGGCCTAGTTGCACGTCAGACGTAGTAATGCTCCGCTGAAGCCAACTTCTCACACACAAACTAATTTAATTGTGTTGTGTTCTCAGTAAGGAGTCTTTGAGGCATCAAGAGACCGATCAAACTTTCTTTATCAAAGGTTTACTCTTCAAACCCGAAGCAATATCATTAATTCAACCCAAGTGTACACTTGAAAATATATATTTATCAAGTGAAATTGAAATTAAATTTTCGACTAGTAATATTTTGACTCAGTGTGTTTCAAATAAATAAGAGACATGTTTAAACAAATCAAAGAACAGCTAAGAATATATATATATATATATATATATATATATATATATATATATATATATATATATATATATATATATATATATATATATATATTTGGTAATTAATCTTATTCCAACGATTCCTAGTAATTTAACTATTTCATCTGTCGTCTGTTTATGCCAGAAAACTGTGTGTATAGCCAACATAAAAGGTCTCTTAAATTATGTGAAGCTGCGATTGCCAGAATCAAGCTGTTACATTTCACATGTATGTTCTGTATCACTATGTATCACTATGTATCACTATGTATCACTATGTATTGTGTGTGTGAGCGCGCGCGTGTTTGCTTTCCCTAGTTCCTTGTCTCCAGAAGTCTATCTGTGGGCCCTCAGATGAACTTCCTTACTCATTTCCCCAGGTTCAGCGGTTGTTGGCCCCTCCCCAGGGACCTTGCTGGGTGGCAGCTCAGTCTCCTCTAGCTGGTCTACTGCCGAGACTGTCTTGGTGGGTGGAATTACAGGAGGGGACACACAGAAAACTGCGTCCTGTAATTCCACCTACCAAGACAGCCGTGAACAGTAGACCAGCTAGACGAGACTGAGCTGCCTCCGAACTCGGCCACCAAGGTGAGGTTACTAGGTAAAAATTTCGAACTTCTATTATGTTTCATAATGTGCGTGTTAATTTCTTTTGTTTTCACATACGTAGCTATATAAATGTGTTACGTGAACGTTTTATTGTGTGTATGTCAGTATGCTAATCTATTTCTTCCCACCATGTCTAGGAACATACCACGTATAGGTATTTATCAAACTTACTGATTAACTAATCTTACTATACTGATATTACTTACTAATATTAACTAATTTACTTACTATAGTTATATTTATATTAATTTGCTATACATATAATAACTATACTTACATTAACTACTATACTCACTATACTTATACTTACTAAACTTACTGATGGAAACAAAGTGTTACGTATCAGAAAAACAATCTTCCGCATCGAAGATTAAAGTTTGAATCTGAAGATCACGATCTATTTAGTTATTGCATGAACGTGAAAAAGCTGTACTAAGGTGCACTATGCACTCTAACAAACTTTTAAAGCAACTAACAGAAACGTCGTGACAAAAATGTAATCACAGCGTGTAATTTAAATTTCACTCAAATTGTCTGAAATCCTGAGTCTTGCGACTTCCTGGGTTAAGTCTAGACTGTTTTTAAAGCAGTTTTTGAGTGAATCAACAAGAAAAATATCTGGTGCTGACTGGTGTAACTTGACAAGCTTTTCTCCCTATCAAGACCTGCCAGACACTAATAAGGAAAATTTAGTGCTGTACATTGTGTGTAAACAACATATATTAGCCACGGAAATAATGTTACATAAAAACTGAACAACATTTGGGACAAAAAAAATCCCACATTTGCATGATAATAAATAAATGGAAAGTCTAATCTTATAAACCATTATATTTAAATTAATAAAGCAGGTAAAATAATAAATATGGTTATTTACAAATTATTGATTATTAATTTCATTTCATCCATGACCTGTCGCAAAAAAGACATCGAATGGAGGTATAATGAAATTATTTCGCTTTTTTTCCCTCTTAATCATGCAAGAAAAAGAAAGGAAAAAAGTGTTTGACCTTGTGTCCATCATGACCCCAGTGATGGATATTACAGTCTGGCTGTCTACCTTCCTAATTCATTCTTATTTTTTTCATATAGTTTTTTGTAAGGTTTAATTATTTATTTGTAATTACTGATAGTAATTGTGTTATAACTATTGTTAAACTTTACAATAGTTCTATTCACAACTTTCTGCTGGAACTCATAACACTACTTACTCAGTATTGCAATATTTCTGGAACCTTTTTCATCACTGCTTCTTCCATAACTTAAGATTGGAGTTCCTGTACGATATATGGTACAGTATATGCTAACTTTTATACATCACAGATCACAACATAAGGTAAAGGTCAAGTCACGAGTGTTCTTAAGATTAGAACATTTGACAATGTACTGAGAAAACCACGAACCTACAGACGGCTGATTCGACAAGACGGCGTCTTTGAAGCGTAGATAGTTTAAGATGACTAACTAGTGAGATGAATGTGATTTCTGACATGAAAAATTATTGTTAGAGTCGGCAAGGTGAACACACATTACACGCTTTTTAATTCCTTCAGAAAGGGAGCGGCCAGTTTTACCAAAGCGTTGGAGATGATAAGAACAGCATGAGCCGGAAAGGACTCAGAAATATCAGTGACATGAGATGTACAAGATTACCGCGAAGTGTATTTGTAAAAGAAAAATAATATGGCCTCGACCTGGGAAGCATCATAACTCAGGCGGTTGATCTCACAGTGTCACCCATCTTGTTACCATTATTTTTTCACTATCTTTGTTGGGTTCCGCCCTTATCTTCGATAGACTGTTATTGAAGTATATCAGTTCATATTGACAAGAACTCGCAGATACCATGAGATCTGAGTGCACTGGTATCAGACACTGATCTATATCAGAAAACTGTATGGGAGGACATAAAACCTGTTAGATTATGCGAATCAGCGATTATATTCCACAGCTGTTATATTCCACATGTATGTTCTGTACTTTTCTTATGTATCCTTATACAGTTGTTACTCTGTTTTCTCGTATGTTATTGTGCTTTTCTTACGCTTTTCCATACTGTTCTTGTACTGCTTTATAAGGTACCGTGTTGTTCTTCCATATCACTGTATCTTATTTTGAGAACTACTGTACCGTTCTTCTATAGGGATATACTGTTCTTTTATGTTGCTGTAATGTTATGTACGCTTTCCTGTTCCACTTTCCACAGCAGTGTCTCCCACACTGGCATTAATTTCTCCCAGAACAATATAAATACAAAAAATAACACTATCAGAACACATCAACAATGTGGAGGACTTGTAACCTGGCAAGTCCTCCATATCATTGATCCTGCAGTCTGGCAAGCCTGCTACATTGTTGGTCCTGCAACCTGGCAAGTCCACAACATTGTTGGTCCTGCAACCTGGCAAGGCTGCTACATTGTTGGTCCTGCAACCTGGCAAGTCCACAACATTGTTGGTCCTGCAACCTGGCAAGCCTGCTACATTGTTGGTCCTGCAACCTTGCAAGGCTGCTACATTGTTGGTCCTGCAACCTGGCAAGTCCACAACATTGTTGGTCCTGCAACCTGGCAAACCTGCTACATTGTTGGTCCTGCAACCTGGCAAGTCTGCTACATTGTTGGTCCTGCAACCTGGCAAGCCTGCTACATTGTTGGTCCTGCAACCTGGCAAGTCCACAACATTGTTGATATATTCAATACAGCTGTTTTATACAATTATGTTTTATGTGATTAGTAAGTTCATGAATAATTATGTGATGATAATGTCCAAAGAATTGTATTTACCCTTATGTTCCTCGGATCACTACAACGCCATCGTCCTCTCGTTGCTTGGTCACCTTCACGGTATCCTAGATTAGGTTAGCTCATAATTAATTTCCAAGATATTAAGATGTATCAAACAGATTGGATAAAGTAAGATGGGACCAGAGCAAAGAGTCTTGATGAGTTGTGATGATGGTGACGATGATTTATTTGGTTTAGAAGATGATGAGCCACAGTTTGATTGTGAGTTTCATTACGGATATTACTATACAGACACTGATGACGATGATAACTATGGTAATTCTCACCCAGAAAAACACTAAACCAGTCTGTTCTTATTTACATTTTTGACTTTTCTATCACTGTCAGTCACAGTTCTGACTTATACTGACAGAGGCAAAGTGTGACACAGAATCTGTCTAATTGTTTTAGTTATTAATGTCTGTTTACCAAAGAAAACAGCCATGAAAATTAAGATATTATCATTCAATGGAGTCACTTTAGTTACAGTAGTTGTGACTATCATCTCCCTCACCCTGCTGTCATCTCCCTCACCCTGCTGTCATCTACCTCACCCTGCTGTCATCTACCTCACCCTGCTGTCATCTACCTCACTCTGCTGTCATCTACCTCACCCTGCTGTCATCTACCTCACCCTGCTGTCATCTACCTCACCCTGCTGTCATCTCCCTCACCCTGCTGTCATCTACCTCACCCTGCTGTCATCTACCTCACCCTGCTGTCATCTCCCTCACCCTGCTGTCATCTACCTCACCCTGCTGTCATCTCCCTCACCCTGCTGTCATCTACCTCACCCTGCTGTCATCTCCCTCACCCTGCTGTCATCTCCCTCACCCTGCTGTCATCTACCTCACCCTGCTGTCATCTACCTCACCCTGCTGTCATCTCCCTCACCCTGCTGTCATCTACCCCACCCTGCTGTCATCTCCCTCACCCTGCTGTCATCTCCCTCACCCTGCTGTCATCTACCTCACCCTGCTGTCATCTACCTCACCCTGCTGTCATCTCCCTCACCCTGCTGTCATCTACCTCACCCTGCTGTCATCTCCCTCACCCTGCTGTCATCTACCTCACCCTGCTGTCATCTACCTCACCCTGCTGTCATCTACCTCACCCTGCTGTCATCTCCCTCACCCTGCTGTCATCTACCTCACCCTGCTGTCATCTACCTCACCCTGCTGTCATCTCCCTCACCCTGCTGTCATCTCCCTCACCCTGCTGTCATCTACCTCACCCTGCTGTCATCTCCCTCACCCTGCTGTCATCTACCTCACCCTGCTGTCATCTACCTCACCCTGCTGTCATCTACCTCACCCTGCTGTCATCTCCCTCACCCTGCTGTCATCTACCTCACCCTGCTGTCATCTACCTCACCCTGCTGTCATCTCCCTCACCCTGCTGTCATCTACCTCACCCTGCTGTCATCTACCTCACCCTGCTGTCATCTACCTCACCCTGCTGTCATCTCCCTCACCCTGCTGTCATCTACCTCACCCTGCTGTCATCTACCTCACCCTGCTGTCATCTCCCTCACCCTGCTGTCATCTCCCTCACCCTGCTGTCATCTACCTCACCCTGCTGTCATCTCCCTCACCCTGCTGTCATCTCCCTCACCCTGCTGTCATCTCCCTCACCCTGCTGTCATCTCCCTCACCCTGCTGTCATCTACCTCACCCTGCTGTCATCTCCCTCACCCTGCTGTCATCTCCCTCATCCTGCTGTCATCTACCTCACCCTGCTGTCATCTCTCTCACCCTGCTGTCATCTACCTCACCCTGCTGTCATCTCCCTCACCCTGCTGTCATCTACCTCACCCTGCTGTCATCTACCTCACCCTGCTGTCATCTCTCTCACCCTGCTGTCATCTCTCTCACCCTGCTGTCATCTCCCTCACCCTGCTGTCATCTACCTCACCCTGCTGTCATCTCCCTCACCCTGCTGTCATCTCCCTCACCCTGCTGTCATCTACCTCACCCTGCTGTCATCTCCCTCACCCTGCTGTCATCTACCTCACCCTGCTGTCATCTACCTCACCCTGCTGTCATCTACCTCACCCTGCTGTCATCTCCCTCACCCTGCTGTCATCTACCTCACCCTGCTGTCATCTACCTCACCCTGCTGTCATCTCCCTCACCCTGCTGTCATCTCCCTCACCCTGCTGTCATCTACCTCACCCTGCTGTCATCTCCCTCACCCTGCTGTCATCTCCCTCACCCTGCTGTCATCTCCCTCACCCTGCTGTCATCTCCCTCACCCTGCTGTCATCTACCTCACCCTGCTGTCATCTACCTCACCCTGCTGTCATCTCCCTCATCCTGCTGTCATCTACCTCACCCTGCTGTCATCTCTCTCACCCTGCTGTCATCTACCTCACCCTGCTGTCATCTCCCTCACCCTGCTGTCATCTACCTCACCCTGCTGTCATCTACCTCACCCTGCTGTCATCTCTCTCACCCTGCTGTCATCTCTCTCACCCTGCTGTCATCTCCCTCACCCTGCTGTCATCTACCTCACCCTGCTGTCATCTCCCTCACCCTGCTGTCATCTACCTCACCCTGCTGTCATCTCTCTCACCCTGCTGTCATCTACCTCACCCTGCTGTCATCTACCTCACCCTGCTGTCATCTACCTCACCCTGCTGTCATCTACCTCACCCTGCTGTCATCTACCTCACCCTGCTGTCATCTACCTCACCCTGCTGTCATCTACCTCACCCTGCTGTCATCTACCTCACCCTGCTGTCATCTCCCTCACCCTGCTGTCATCTCCCTCACCCTGCTGTCATCTCCCTCACCCTGCTGTCATCTACCTCACCCTGCTGTCATCTACCTCACCCTGCTGTCATCTACCTCACCCTGCTGTCATCTACCTCACCCTGCTGTCATCTACCTCACCCTGCTGTCATCTCCCCCACCCTGCTGTCATCTCCCTCACCCTGCTATCATCTCCCTCACCCTGCTGTCATCTACCTCACCCTGCTGTCATCTACCTCAGCCTGCTGTCATCTACCTCATCCTGCTGTCATCTCCTTCGCCCTGCTGTCATCTCCCTCACCCTGCTGTCATCTCCCTCACCCTGCTGTCATCTCCCTCACCCTGCTGTCATCTCCCTCACCCTGCTGTCATCTACCTCACCCTGCTGTCATCTCCCTCACCCTGCTGTCATCTCCCTCACCCTGCTGTCATCTCCCTCACCCTGTTGTCATCTCCCTCACCCTGCTGTCATCTCCCTCAACCTGCTGTCATCTCCCTCACCCTGCTGTCATCTCCCTCGCCCTGCTGTCATCTCCCTCACCCTGCTGTCATCTCCCTCACCCTGCTGTCATCTCCCTCACCCTGCTGTCATCTCCCTCACCCTGCTGTCGTCTCCCTCACCCTGCTGTCATCTCCCTCACCCTGCTGTCATCTACCTCACCCTGCTGTCATCTCCTTCACCCTCTCTCTATGTCATCTCCTTCACCCTCTGTCATCTCCCTCACCCATTGTCATCGCCCTCACCCGCTGTCATCTCCCTCACCCACTGTCATCTCCCTCATCCACAGTCATCTCCCTCACCCACTGTCATCTCCCTCATCCACAGTCATCTACCTCACCCTGCTGTCATCTACCTCACCCTGCTGTCATCTCCCTCACCCTGCTGTCATCTACCTCACCCTGCTGTCATCTACCTCACCCTGCTGTCATCTCCCTCACCCTGCTGTCATCTACCTCACCCTGCTGTCATCTCCCTCACCCTGCTGTCATCTACCTCACCCTGCTGTCATCTCCCTCACCCTGCTGTCATCTCACACCCATGCAGTTACGACTCTCACCCTTTTAACTACTCAATAACCTTGTCATCTTCTTTATCCTGCTCTCATCTCTCTGACAAAGGTTTCTCAGTATGTGTGTGTGTGTGTGTGTGTGTGTGTGTGTGTGTGTGTGTGTGTGTGTGTGTGTGTGTGTGTGTGTGTGTGTGTGTGTTTGTGACTAAAAACTTTCGAGAAATGTTAGTGACCAATGTCAGCATCAAAGTTAGTTATCTCTGAGTTTTCTGACCTACAACGTGGAGCCCCCCGGAGCCCCCCCCCCAGCCTTCAACCATCTTGGAGCTTCTCTCAGGTTTCTGTGTCTAGGAGTCCACCTGTGTCCCCTCTTTTCCAAGGAACGCCATTCTTTCTTTTGCCTTCTCTCTGCTTATTTTTTGGATCATGTTTCCAGGATTCCATCCGTGGGCCCCCGGATGTCAACCCTTCCACACTCCCCACATCCATTTCTTTGTTGCTTTCCCTAGTTCTGTGTCTCCAGAAATTCATCTGTGTTCCTTCAGATTAACTCCCTTCCTCAGGTGAGCTCATAGTTAGGTGAAGTCATAATTAGGTGAGGTCATAGTGAGGTGATGTCATTGTCAGTGTGGTCATAGTGAGGCGAGGTCATAATGAGGTGAGGTCATTGTCAGGTGTGCTTATAGCTAGGTGGGATAATTGTCAGGTGTGGTCATAGTGAGGTGAGGTCACAGTGAGGTCATTGTCATGTGTGGTCATAGGTGAGGTCACTGTCAGGTGTGGTCATTCTTAGGTTAGGTCATTATCAGGCTTGGTCATAGATAGATGTGGTCATTGTCAGGTGTGTCATAGTTAGGTGACGTCATTGTGAGGTGTGGTCATAGTGAAGTGAGGTCATAGTGAGGTGAGGCCATTGTCAGGTGTGGTCATTATCAGGTGTGTCATAGTTAGGTGAGGTCATTGTCAGGTGTGGGCATAGTGACGTGAGGTCATTGTTAGGTGTGATCATTGTTAGGTGTGGTCATAGTTAAGTGAGATCATTGTCAGGTGTGGTCATAGTTAGGTGAGGTTATTGTCAGGTGTGGTCATAGTTAGGTGAGGTCACTGTCAGGTTTCTGTGTCTAGGATTCCACCTGTGTCCCCTCTTTTCAAAGGTACGCCATTCTTTCTTTTGCCTTCTCTCTGCTTATCTTCTGGATCATGTTTCCATGGGCCCCCGGATGTCAACCCTTCCACACTCCCACATCTATTGTGCTTTCCCTAGTTCCCTGTCTCCAGAAGTCCATCTGTGTCCCCTCAGATGAACTCCCTTCCTAAGGTGTGGTCATAGTTAGGCGAGGTCATAGTGAGGTGAGGTCATTGTCAGGTGTGGTCATAGTTGGGTGAGGTCATTGTCAGGTGGGGTCATAGTTGGGAGAGGTCATTGTCAGGTGTGGTCATAGTTGGGTGAGGTCATTGTCAGGTGTGGTCATAGTTAGGTGTGGTCATTGTCAGGTGTGGCCATAGTTAGGTGAGGTCAATGTCAGGTGTAGTCATAGATGAGGTCATTGTCAGGTGTGGTCATAGTTAGGTGAAGTTATTGTCACGTGTGGTCATAGTTAGGTGAGGTCACTGTCAGGTTTCTGTGTCTAGGAGTCCACCTGTGTCCCCTCTTTTCCAAGGTACGCCATTCTTTCTTTTGCCTTCTCTCTGCTTATCTTCTGGATCATGTTTCCAGGTCTCCATCCGTGGGCCCCCGGATGTCAACCCTTCCACACTCCCACTTCTATTGTGCTTTCCCTAGTTCCCTTTCTCCAGAAGTCCATCTGTGTCCCCTCAGATGAACTCCCTTCCTAAGGTGTGATCATAGTTAGGTGAGGTCATTGTCAGATGTAGTCATAGTTAGGTGAGGTCATTGTCAAGTGAGGTCATAGTCAGGCGTGGTCATATTTAGATGAGGTCATTGTCAGGTGTGGTCAAAGCGATGTGAAGTCATTGTCAGGTGTGGTCATAGTTGGGTGAGGTCATTGTCAGGTGGGGTCATAGCTGGGTGGGGTCATAGTAGGGTGAGGTCATTGTCAGGTGTGGTCATAGTTGGGTGAGGTCATTGTCAGGTGTGGTCATAGTTAGGTGTGATCATTGTCAGGTGTGGCCATAGTTAGGTGAGGTCATAGTTAGGTATGGTCATTGTCAGGTTTGGCCATAGTTAGGTGAGATCAGTGTCAGGTGTGGTCATAGTTAGATGAGGTCATTGTCAGGTGTGGTCAAAGTTAGGTGAAGTTATTGTCAGGTGTGGTCATAGTTAGGTGAGGTCACTGTCAGGTTTCTGTGTCTAGGAGTCCACCTGTGTCCCCTCTTTTCAAAGGTACGCCATTCTTTCTTTTGCCTTCTCTCTGCTTATCTTCTGGATCATGTTTCCAGGTCTCCATCCGTGGGCCCCCGGATGTCAACCCTTCCACACTCTCACTTCTATTGTGCTTTCCCTAGTTCCCTGTCTCCAGAAGTCCATCTGTGTCCCCTCAGATGAACTCCCTTCCTAAGGTGTGGTCATAGTTAGGCGAGGTCATAGTGAGGTGAGGTCATTGTCAGGTGTGGTCATAGTTGGGTGAGGTCATTGTCAGGTGGGGTCATAGTTGGGAGAGGTCATTGTCAGGTGTGGTCATAGTTGGGTGAGGTCATTGTCAGGTGTGGTCATAGTTAGGTGTGGTCATTGTCAGGTGTGGCCATAGTTAGGTGAGGTCAATGTCATGTGTAGTCATAGTTAGATGAGGTCATTGTCAGGTGTGGTCATAGTTAGGTGAAGTTATTGTCACGTGTGGTCATAGTTAGGTGAGGTCACTGTCAGGTTTCTGTGTCTAGGAGTCCACCTGTGTCCCATCTTTTCCAAGGTACGCCATTCTTTCTTTTGCCTTCTCTCTGCTTATCTTCTGGATCATGTTTCCAGGTCTCCATCCGTGGGCCCCCGGATGTCAACCCTTCCACACTCCCACTTCTATTGTGCTTGCCCTAGTTCCCTTTCTCCAGAAGTCCATCTGTGTCCCCTCAGATGAACTCCCTTCCTAAGGTGTGATCATAGTTAGGTGAGGTCATTGTCAGATGTAGTCATAGTTAGGTGAGGTCATTGTCAGGTGTGGTCATATTTAGATGAGGTCATTGTCAGGTGAGGTCATAGTCAGGCGTGGTCATATTTAGATGAGGTCATTGTCAGGTGTGGTCATAGTTGGGTGAGGTCATTGTCAGGTGGGGTCATAGCTGGGTGGGGTCATAGTTGGGTGAGGTCATTGTCAGGTGTGGTCATAGTTGGGTGAGGTCATTGTCAGGTGTGGTCATAGTTAGGTGTGGTCATTGTCAGGTGTGGCCATAGTTAGGTGAGGTCATAGTTAGGTGTGGTCATTGTCAGGTTTGGCCACAGTTAGGTGAGATCAATGTCAGGTGTGTTCATAGTTAGATGAGGTCATTGTCAGGTGTGGTCATAGTTAGGTGAAGTTATTGTCAGGTGTGGTCATAGTTAGGTGAGGTCACTGTCAGGTTTCTGTGTCTAGGAGTCCACCTGTGTCCCCTCTTTTCCAAGGTACGCCATTCTTTCTTTTGCCTTCTCTCTGCTTTTCTTCTGGATCATGTTTCCAGGTCTCCATCCGTGGGCCCCCGGATGTCAACCCTTCCACACTCCCACTTCTATTGTGCTTTCCCTAGTTCCCTGTCTCCAGAAGTCCATCTGTGTCCCCTCAGATGAACTCCCTTCCTAAGGTGTGATCATAGTTAGGCGAGGTCATAGTTAGGTGTGGTCATAGTTAGGTGAGGTCATTGTCAGGTGTAGTCATAGTTAGGTGAGGTCATTGTCAGGTGTGGTCATATTTAGATGAGGTCATTGTCAGGTGTAGTCATAGTTAGGTGAGGTCATTGTCAGGTGTGGTCATATTTAGATGAGGTCATTGTCAGGTGAGGTCATAGTCAGGCGTGGTCATATTTAGATGAGGTCATTGTCAGGTGTGGTCATAGTTAGGTGAGGTCAATGTCAGGTGAGGTCATAGTTAGGTGAGGTCATAGTCAGGTGTGTGTGTGTGTGTGTGTGTGTTTGTGTGTGTGAGCGCGCGCGTGTATATGCTTTCCCTAGTTCCATGTCTCCAGAAGTCCATCTGGGGGCCCTCAGATGACCTCCCTTCCTCACTTCCCCAGGCTCAGCGGTTGTTGGCCCCTCCCCTGTGACCTTGCTGGGTGGCAGCTCAGTCTCGTCTAGCTGGTCTACTGTTCGCGGCTGTCTTGGTGGGTGGAATCACAGGAGGGGACACACAGAAATCTGCGTCCTGTAATTCCACCCACCAAGACAGCTGCGAACAGGAGACCAGCGAGACCAGACTGAGCTGCCTCCCAACTCGGCCACCAAGGTGAGGTTACTTAGTAAAAATCTCGGACTTCTTTTATGTTTCATAATGTGTTTATGTTAATTTCTTTTGTTTTCACTTACGTGGCTGTATAAATGTTTGTGAACGTTTTATTGTGTGCTTATCTCTGTCAGTACGTTGTCTATTTTTCCCACCATCTTTAGGAACATAACATGTATAGATATATTAATTAAACGTGTTGATGGAAACAGAAAGTGGGTTGTGTTATGTATCAGAAAAATTTAATCTTCCGCATCGAAGGAGATTAAAAGCTGAATCTGAAGACACACAATCAATTTGGTTATTTCATGAACACGAAAAAGCTGCTCTGAGCTGCACTATGCACACTAAGTAAGTAAGTAAGTAAGTAAATTTATTCAGGTATACACAATATAGTTACATAGAATTATCATACATAGCAGCATATGTGTAGAGAACCTGGGATAACCCAAAAAAGTCACAAACTTTCAAAGTAACTAACAGAAACATCGTGGCAAAAACGCAATCACAGCCTGTGATTCATATTTCACACAAATTATCTGAAATGTTTCACTTGAAATCCTGAATCTTGCAATTTCCTATGTTATGTCTAGACTGTTTTTAAAAGTTTATGAGTGAATCAACCAGAAAAATATCTGGTGTTTGACTGGTATATCTTGACAGACTTTTCTCCTTATCAAGACCTGCCAGAAACTAATAAAGAAAATTTAGTGCTGGACATTGAGTGTAAACAATATATATTAGCCATATGTGGTCATAGTTAGGTGTATCGTTCCAGTCACGGTATTGTTCCTTTTTTTGTTATTAATGTTACATAAAAGCTTTCCTAAGGTTGAACAACACTTGGCACAAAAACCCACATTTACATGATAATTATAAACAGAAAATCTAATCTTATGAACCATCTTATTTAAATTAATCAGGTAATACGATAAACATGAATATTATGTACAAATTACTGATTATTAATTTGATTTCACTCATGATTTATCGCAAAAAAAGACATGGAATAGAGGTATAACAATATTATCTGACATGATTAAAAGCACGAAAACGAAAGGAGAAAAATGACCTGGTGACCAACATGATTAAAAGCAAGGAAATAGAAAGGAAAACAGTGTTTGACCTGGTGACCATCATGACCTTAGTGGTGGATCTCATAGTATGGCTGTGTACCTTCCTAATTCAGTCTTATTTTTTCGTATAGTTTGTGTGAAGATTAATTACCTGTGTGTAATTAATAGCAATTATTTGCGTTATCATAACTATTGTTAAACTTCACAACAGTTGTACCCACAACTTTATCCTGGAGCTGATAACACTACTTAAATACTCAGTAAAACAATATTTCTGGAACCCTTTACATCACTGCTTCTGCCATAACTTAAGACTCGAGTTTCTGTACGATTTTATTTCGTTTTGTGATAAACCAATGCAATTTTTGAGCAAATTTTGCCAACTAAAAAATAACTTAATTAGCAGTTACGAAGTAAAAGAATTTATAAATTTAAATAATGTAAACTGCACTATATTTAGTTAATTCATCTAGACATTATCACCATAGTGTCACACACAATTCATTGTACACTATATGCACACTTCTGTACATCACAGATCATGAGAGGTAATGAGGAAAGGGATGGAAGAGACAGATCAGGTCAAGTCACGAGTGTTCTGAAGATCAGAACTTTTGATAATGTACTGAGAAAGCCAGGAATCTACAGAAGCAATTCCAGGAGTAAGAGTCATGCCAGGAAAATTCTTTATGAGGGCTGATGCTACAAGATGGCGACTTTGATGGCTAGAAGAAGCGTAGATAGTTTTTTGAGCAGATGACCAATGAATGGGACGACTGTGATTTTTGACACAGAATGAAAACGTCTAAGGCAGAGAAGAGACAGTAGACAGTAAGGTCACAGATGGTGTCACTGGTAAACCATGTTACATTTGTGCTAGTTCTAACATTATTCCATAGTGTCCTATAATCTATAAATACGTCTTTGTGAGGTATGAGAATGTAATATGAGAGCTTTTGGGGGTTTGAGAAGGGAGACTAGGATCACAATGTTGGATCTAGTATATAATATTGCAATCACGAACAAGTGGTATTTAATCTATAACAATACTGCGACTAGCCGGGGAATCGAACCAGTGTTGTTTTAGCCCTCCTCAGGGTGAGCGAAAATTCACGACGCTTTAATCCTACAAGAATCACGCACCCAGCAGAGCTAGGTATTGCACCGTGATCCGAGGACATACGATGGTGTGGGTGCCTCTGAGCTAATTTCATTCTACTCTCCGTGTGGTTAATACACCAAACGGGGAGTAAAATGCAATTAGCTCTGAGGCAACCACACCATCGTATGTCCTCGCAACCTGAAGCAAGCCTAGCATGTTAGGCTGAAGTTGTTTGTAGGAAGGTGTGGTCCAGTTTGAAGCGTTGTAAATTTTCGCTCGCCTTGAGGCAATTATTACTGCAGTCTCCAGACTGCAGTAATAATTGCTAGCATCCCTATGGCTCATCTGAGTCCTCAACTTCTAGTTGTGACCCCTAGTTGCTGAAACATCCTGTCCCTATCCACCTTGTCAATTCCTCTCAGCATTTTATTTGTCTTTATCATGTCTACCCGATCCCTATTGTCCTCCAGTGTCGGCAGGTCGATTTCTCTTAACCTCTCCTCGTAGGACATACCTTTTAGCTCCGGAACTAGTCTTGTTGCAAACCTTTGCACTTTCTCTAATTTCTTGATGTGCTTGACAAGGTGTGGGTTCCATAATGGTGCTACATATTCCAATATGGGCCTGACGAACACGGTATGCAATCTTAAACGATTCTTTATTAAGACGTCAAAACGCTATTCTTTGGTTTCCCAGTCCACCATATGCTGCGTCAGTAATGTAGTTGATGTGCACCCCTGTATTACACTTACCCCAAGATCCTTTTCCTTGACAGTAAAGACACATGTGCAACATCTGGATATCTTTATTGTAGACGTTTCGCCATCCAGTGGATGGCGAAACGTCTACAATAAAGATATCCAGATGTTGCGCATGTGTCTTTACTTTCATTTTGTCGGTATTTTATACCTTTCTTGCACAAATCCTTTTCCTTGAGCGAGGTTTTCACTCTTTGACCCCCTATCGTATATTCTGTCTGCGATCTTTAACCTTCCCCAACTTTCATGGTTTTGCATTTGGTGGGGTTAAACTCCAGGACCCAGTTGCTGGACCAGGCTTGCAGCCTGTCCAGATCCTTTTGTATTCCTACCTGATCCTCGTCCGTTTGAATTCTTCTCATTAGCTTCTAAACGTCTGCAGACAGGGACGCCTCTGAATTTATCCCATCCGTCATGTCATATACGTATATCAGAAACAGCACCGCCCCTATGACTGACCCTATTCTAACACCTCGTCATGTACCATCACTCGTTGTTTCCTTTCTGTCAGATATTCTCTGATCCACTGCAGTGCCTTTCCTGTTATTCATGACTGTGGAACTGTGTCGACAACCTTATTTCAGCCCAAGAAAATGCAGTCTACCCACATCTCTCTATTTTGTCTTACTTCTGTTACCTTGTCCTAAAATTCCAGGAGGTTTGTGACACAGGCTTTCCCTTCCCTGAAACCGTGCTGGTTATCATATACAAGTTCATTCCTTTCTAGGTACTCCACCACTCTTCTCCTGATAATCTTCTCCATGACTTTGCATACTATACATAACAGTGACACTGGTCTGCAGTTTAATACTGTCTCCTCTCTTAAAAACTGGGACTACACTTGCTGTCTTCTATACTACAGTTCCCCTATTTGGATAGATGTATTAAAGATTGTTGGTACTGGCACACACATCGCCTCTACTTCTTCTCTCAGAACCCATGGAGAGATGTCTGGCCCCACCACCTTTGAGGTATCTAGTGCACTTTGCAGCCTCTTCACCTCTTCCTCTGTTGTGTGTATTGCTTCCAGCACTTGTTGGTGTACCCCATCATTCCGACTTTCTGGAGTCTCCACTGAAAATACCTACTTAATTAAATCTAGTGTTGAACTCTTCACATACTTCTCTGTCGGTTTTTGTGATCATTGTGTGTGTGTGTGTGTGTGTGTGTGTGTGTGTGTGTGTGTGTGTGTGTGTGTGTGTGTGTGTGTGTGAGTGTGTGAGTGTGTGTGTGTGTGTGAGTGTGTGTGTGTGTGTGTGTGTGTGTGTGTGTGTGTGTGTGTGTGTGTGAGTGTGTGTGTGTGTGTGTGTGTGTGTGTGAGTGTGCACGAGTGCGAGCAGTACGTGTATCTGTCTATGTATTGGTGAAAGTCTGGGAAATATTCACTCCAGTAGTATTGACTCAGCACTAACACAGACACGCACTTACCACTGCACTGGCAACTCCACATTGCCTGTTGCAACATTTTTGGGAAAATGTGTTTTGGGATCTATAAAAATGTTACTGTGTTGAAAGTGAGTAATGTTTCCTGTTGCTGAATTTCGTGTCTATTTACGTATTTGTTTATATTTATATAATATATGTATATATATATATATATATATATATATGTCGTGCCGAATAGGCAGAACTTGCGATCTTGGCTTAAATAGCAACGCTCATCTTGCCATATAGGACAAGTGAAAATTTGTGTATGCAATAATTTCGCCAAAATCACTCTGAATATTACGAAAAAAATATTTAATTCTGTTTGTTTATTATTAAATTATTGTAAACTTATCTAAAATATATTTAGTTGGGTTAGGCTAAATTAAATTGCGCTTGTTATAATAAGGTTAGGTAAGTTTTCTAAGGTTCTTTTGGTACAAAATCATCAATTTTTACGTAACTTTTGTCATCTCTCATTTTTGTCATTTGTCATTTTTGTCATCTGTCACTTTTGTCATCTGTCATTTTTGTCATTTGTCATTTTTGTCATCTGTCATTTTTGTCATTTGTCATTTTTGTCATTTGTCATTTTTGTCATCTGTCATTTTTGTCATTTGTCATTTTTGTCATCTGTCATTTTTGTCATTTGTCATTTTTGTCATCTGTCATTTTTGTCATCTGTCATTTTTGTCATCTGTCACTTTTGTCATCTGTCATTTTTGTCATTTGTTATTTTTGTCATCTGTCATTTTTGTCATTTGTCATTTTTGTCATCTGTCATTTCTGTCATCTGTCATTTTTGTCATTTGTCATTTTTGTCATCTGTCATTTTTGTCATTTTTGTCATCTGTCATTTTTGTCATCTGTCATTTCTGTCATCTGTCATTTTTGTCATTTGTCATTTTTGTCATCTGTCATTTTTGTCATTTTTGTCATCTGTCATTTTTGTCATCTGTCATTTTTGTCATCTGTCATTTTTGTCATCTCTGTCACATAACCAAGAATTACCTCCAATGCTATGTAGCTGCTGCTGCTGTAACTACTACTACTACTACTACTACTACTACTACTACTATTACTACTACTACTAATACTACTACTATCTACTACTACACTATTACTACTACCACTAGTACTACCTACACCATAGGTCAGCTAGCCTATTATAGTGATTATGTTGTGTTTCAGTATTGACAAAGTTCTTGGTGAGCGAAACGTTGCCAAAATAACATATCCCTTAAAGTGTGTATATGTTCTTTTACCTATCAAGGGAATTGTGGAATGCGCCTCCCTTACCACAGTCGGCCAATCGGATTCCAATCTTATTTCTGGGTTACTTAAGGGTCACTTTCTCTCAACCAGAAGGACACTCGAGTCAGGATTCTGTCTTCCTGTTAGCAGTGTCGGCTATTTAAGTTCGATTTATGAGTTATGTCACTTTGCAGCTGTGATTTATGAGTTATGTCACCTTGCAGCTGTGGTTTATGAGTTATGTCACCTTGCAGCTGTGAGTTATGAGTTATTTCACCTTACAGTTGTGATTTATGAGTTAGTTCACCTTGCAGTTGTGATTTATGAGTTATTTCACTTTACAGTTGTGATCTATGAGTTATGTCACCTTACAGCCCTGATTTTTAAGTTATATCACTCAGTAGCCGTATTTTTGGGTTATGTCACCTTGTAAACACAGTGTCATTTGATATCCTTGCCTTGCCTGAGCGAGATACTGAGGAGGGGCCACTCTCCCTCTCCCTCTCCCTCTCCCTCTCCCTCCCTCTTCCAGATAAAACGCCCACTCTGGGCAATTTTGGCTTGCCAACGATCCATAACATAAACGCGGCATGTGTTGTCTGCCACACTGTATTAATAGTCATGTCAACACCTTGGTCTGACACCTCTCCTACAAATATTACCATCTGAATTCGTCTTCTAATGTGTTCAGCTATTGCACTCCATGCTAGGCAAACACATGTTGTTCCTAATTCCGTTGTCACAGGATATGTTAACAGGTCGGAGGTATAACGACGTTTTAGTACTAAAAGTTCTAAAAAAGAATAGCAATTGAGTTCTTTAGTAAATAATCTTCAAAAGGCTAAACTGCAGTTTCTCCTCTAAATCTAATTTACACACGTTATGCAATTGTTTGCAGAAGAAATTGACAACGTTATTAAACCTACTCATAATACAAGACATTCATCATTATTCTAAATCAGCTAATATATACCAGAACATAAATCTGCCAACAAAAAAGATACACAGAAAGTACTGTCAAATATCATCGTTACAAAGTGGGTTAATTCATTCGTGAAAGCAGACTTTATTCCTTTGTTTACAACACCTGAGTTGCCATGTATCACTTCCGCCCTGCAGAGAGTTGAGATTTTTTTTTTCTCCAGCTGTACATCATTTTTACTGTTCTCACATTAACACCGTTGTTGGGGATGTAGCCAGCAAACAGCTTTGATAGAATTTAGTCCATCTTTACATTTCCTGTTTAATTGTGGTATGGTAGATTATTACATGAACCTGGTTAGGAATGGTGCCCATCATCTTATGCACTGTTGAATGGATCATGATATCATCATAGCTAATAGCTATGCTGACGACATCATGAGATGAGGCAGGTAAAGTATTTAGGAGTGAATTAATCGGAACAGTAAATAGCATGGGACTGAGAACACCTCCCTGCGGTGTACCTAGGAACACTTCTTTAGACTCGTTTCTAGGCAGAGGACAAAGAGTACTCTATTTGACATATATCCTATTATCCAACTGAGTAGGTTACCCCCAGTATTTATTTTGTTTACCACCAATATTCATTTGTGCTTCTATAACAAATGCGGATTTTATATCATGAAATGCAGTAAAATTAGTTTAGGTGTGTGCAGTGAGAAAGGTGGAAATGCGATTCTAAACACCTTTTCTTTCATGAAACCATAGAGATGAGGGGAAACTTGGTGTCAGATTCTATAGTACAGTCTGTTAAGTATCATTCTTTCAAAAGTTTTACAAAGACAATTGGTTAAGGAGATCGGTCTAAATGTATCAGGCAGTTCGGGCTTAGGGATAGGCGCAATTAGACTGTTTGTCCAGGAAGTAGACGGAACACCTTCGATATAACAGAGATTATACATTGGTAACAAAAGGAATATCATAAGTTATGCCATCCTCTCCAGGAGGGGTTAACTAACCTTTAGTTAATGCATTATTTAATTCATGTTCAGTAAAGAGGCAATCACTTTCATCAATATTTTAGCTCGTAAAAAATATTTGCTTTTTTTCAGGAGGAAACGGATGAGCAACATTACCAGTCTGTTTCCTGTTTCTTTTTTATTTATATCTTTCCAAGCCAGACTTAAAGGGGTAGATCTATTTAACTAATAAATTGTTTCCATTCCTGTTGTGAAAGTTCTTGCTTTCTATTCCTTGCATTTGTTACTTTAGCTTGGAAAGTTCTGAGCAAGTTTGGGGTTCTATATTCACGGAATGCTTTACCAGTCCTCCTGGGTACATGTATTAAATTGCTTTGTTGTGGGTCATTATAGTATTAATGATGGCATTTGTTGTAATTTATGGTGGAAGATTTTGTTCTCTTTTCTACTCGACTTGTGAACGACTCCTTAATTGTGGCAACTAAATCACCATTGGATATTTTTATGTGTCATTGGGCTCGTAATTCTTATAGTATTGATCCAAGTAGTGAATGAAGTTATCTATGTGTTCCGGGTTATGAACGAGTTTTTATCTTCTGTATTTAGCCATTTGATTGCTAGAATTATGATGATTGATCATCAACCAGGTCCACTCAGCAGGAATCAGGAAGCAGGGTGTTGTCGGGGAAGTTAAGGAAAAGCTTGTCTTGCCCTGTGTTGTCTTACCCTGTGTTGTCTTTCCCTGTTTTGCCTTACCCTGTGTTGTCTTACCCTGTGTTGTCTTTCCCTGTGTTGTCTTTCCCTGTGTTGTCTTTCCCTGTTTTGCCTTACCCTGTGTTGCCTTACCCTGTGTTGTTTCGTGTCATACTGCCTATGAATCATATGATCCTGGCTACATCGGTGCTCTGGCTCTCTCTCACTTCTTACATTTAGCTTACTTTTAACTCTCTGATATACACCACCATTACCAACACATGCAGGAATATGTTCGTCCATGATAGTCATCATGTTTGCTAACGGTGGTATCTCGTGCAGGAATTCCTCACTCACCCAAAAAATTAAATTCAAGACAAAAATCTGCTTGAGGCTGCCTGTAACTAGTGCAAAGGAATATATGGATTTATTGCTTAAATAACGGATGTTACAAGAGACTTGTCCCTCCTTGGTAGGACAGACCAGCACTCATTACCAAACAGCACAATGTTGTGCCAGGTTCCAGTGATTGATAGGCAGATTTGTTGTTGTGTGTGTGTGTGTGTGTGTGTGTCAAGGAGAATCATAGGATAAACCTCCTCTTGTAAACAAAAATACCACATATAACTTTTAATATTATTTTTCATGGCTTTACTATAACCATAAGCACTGCCCATTTTTTTCTAAGTTTTTCAAACCGCAGTTGTGCCCGGCAGTGTGAGAGATGCCCCGGGCACTACACCAGCACAGCTGCACTAAAATTAGTGGATGTCCCTAGGCAAGCAACGTGGCAAACCTCTTTCTCTTTACTTTCTCTTTACATGGTGTAATTGAATGTGTCCAGATTACCCACAGCCCAGTTTTGAGGGGATTTCTGGCTTGTGGGGTCCAGTGATTACCCACAGCCCAGTTTTGAGGGGATTTCTGGCTTGTGGGGTCCAGTGATTACCCACAGCCCAGTTTTGAGGGGATTTCTGGCTTGTGGGGTCCAGTGATTACCCACAGCCCAGTTTTGAGGGGATTTCTGGCTTGTGGGGTCCAGTGATTACCCACAGCCCAGTTTTGAGGCGATTTCAGGCTTTTAAGGTTCCGTGATTGCCAACCCAGTTTCACGGGGACTTATATTCTGTGCGGTACCATGGCTAACTCCCCGGGTGACTTCCTTCTTATTATCACATCCACTTTTAATACGGCACTGGGAAGCACCTCTCCAGGGACACTCCTGTTTTCAAATGAAAAATGCATACAAAAAACTACATATATAAAGAGCGAGTTACAGCGTGTTGATGTCCAGTCTTCACGTCACCACCACTTCACATATTCATTTTTTCCACCAAAACATCACAACGATTGCTGATGATAAATACTTGGGCCAGTTAACTTCCATCACGAGCACCTGATGTGTAAGTGACCTATTTCGAGTAATGTATCGCCATCATAAAGTCATGGTAATGGATATACCATGATATACACAGCGTTACTTAAGCTCCCTCTCCCGGTTCCATTACGATCAGTGGACAGGTCGTGGTAATACCAGCTGTATAAGCCTTTATTAAGTCTATCATCTCTCTGATAACAGTAATACTTGTAAATACTACTATTAATACGAGTGCTGCTGCTGCTACTACTATTTCTGTTTCTATTATTACTACTATTATTGCTGTCATTACTACTACCAGTACTATCACTTCTCCTCTGTCTTCCTCATCCTCTTCCTCCTCCTACTTCTCCTGCTTCTCCTCCTCCTCCTCGTCCTAGTCCCCCTCCTGCTCCTTTTCCTCTTTCTTTTTCTCCTCGTTTTTATAGTTTTTTTCGACTTTCTGCTGCTGTTGCTGGTGCTGTTTCTGTTTCTGTAAAGCTGCATCAACCATATCCCCGATGACACTGAAGCTGTGTTAGGTGTTGTCGCTAGTGCTGTTGCTAGTGTTGTTGTTGGTGCTGCTCTTGCTTCGGGTGCTGTTGTCGCTGGTGGTATTGCTGGTGCTGTCGCTTGTGATGTTGCTGCTGATGATGCTGATGTCGATGCTGTTGCTGTTTTAATGCTGTGAGGCTGCATCATTCAGTGCTTTCGCTGATGTTGGTGCTATGTCTGTTGCTAGTGATGATGTTGATGCTGCAGCATCGTCAATTTCCTCCGTCTGTGCCTGTGCTAATCTTGTTGCTAATGTTGGTACTGTAATACCGCAGCATTCACTGCCCACGCCGGTGCTGGTCGCGGCCCGGTCACAGACCGGGCCGCGGGGGCGTGGACCCCAGGAACTCTCTCCAGGTAAACTCCAGGTAAACTCATTCATGTCCACTGCTAATGCTGGTGCTACTGCTTTAGCTGTGAAGCAGCATCCTCTGTTGGTGCTGTTGCAGTGATGCTGCGTCATTCACTTTCCCTGATAATGATGTTGCAGTGATGCTGCATCATTCACTTCCCCTGATGTTGTTGGTGAGATGCTGCATCTTTCACTTCCCCCGAAAGCACTATTGCAGTGATGCTGCATCATTCACTTCCCCGGATGATGCTGTTGCTGAGATACTGCATCATTCACTTCCCTTGATGATGCTGTTGGTGAGATGCTGCATCTTTCACTTCCCCCGAAAGCACTGTTGCAGTGATACTGCATCATTCACTGATATATAATAAGTAACGTACCTAAGGATACATATGAGATAAATATACAGCACATGCATAGAGATTCCGGCTTCAGATCACTGAAATGTATACAGTAGTTACCCTTAACACCATTTTGGGTAATTAAATCTCTCAAACTTTTAGTGGAAAAAAATGATTGTTCTCCCCGTTTTAACTTCATTATAAAACCCAACATAAAAGAGCAAAAAGAATCCAGTCTTGCTTGAATGAGTTGAAGGATAATAAGTGCAATTTGTTGCAAGTCAGAAATAAGCTAGATACTAGAAGGGTGTCAATAGGGTGACCTTTTGTTCTCTAGAAGATAATTTTGGTATATTTATTGATGTAATAGTGGAGAATAAGAAGGCGAAAGAGGAAACAGTAGTGGTGGTATAAGATTAACAATAAATAAAGAAAAAATATGAAAAAAAAGGCTTGAAATAGTGGAGGGGGAGGGGTAGGTAGAGGATTCAGCGAAGAGTCGGTGGGCAGCTGGTCCCAGAACTGGAGCCCGACGGCAGGTAGCTGGTAGCTACGACGGTGGTGATGGCAGAGATGGCGAGGCGGTGGACGGGCTCTGGATGAAAGGAAATGGAGGTGGGGGGACTTTAAGATTGATCCGTGAGAGTTGAGGATTGTGGAGAAAAATTGGGAGGAAGCAAGATTTGATACAAGGAAACAGGACCAAAAACTGGAGTGGAATGGTGGGGTTCTGGATCCAAGGAAACGAAGGTGGAAAGATTCCAGAGTCAGACGAGTTGCAGCACACGAAGGCAGATGAGTTTCCCCAGTGGATGTAAGTCATGCACAAGAACTGAGTTAGGACTTAGCAATCTCTTTGCCTACTCCTGACTCTCAGGCATAGCCTACTTTTACTGAGAAATTCCTCCTACCAGTGACAATGCCTTCATCCGCTGCACCTCATCTGACGCCAGTATATAAGCACCAATCTTCTTGCCTGTGCTTCAGAGTCTTCAAGACTACGGTGCTCATCACTTGCTCCGAGGATGAGGGACTCATTACCTCGTCTTCCACTGGTGCTGTAAATATTTCTAGTCTTCAGATTATGTCCTTGTATTGATAAAGCCACTAGATGGCGAAACGTCTATACTGCATTTCACAATTCTATCCCAGGGTTCCAACGATTAATAACCAGGTACCACCCATCAATCACAAGGTACCACCCATCAATCACCAGGTACCACCCATCAATCACAGGTTACCACCCACCAATTACCAGGTACCACCCATCAACCACCAGGTACCACCCATCAATCACAGGTTACCACCCACCAATTACCAGGTACCACCCATCAATCACCAGGTACCACCCTTCGCTTATCATGTACGACCCATCAATCACCGTGATCCAAATGTCAGTCACGAGGTACCACCCTTTAAACACCAGGTATCGTCCATCGATGACCAGGAACCAAGCATCAATCACCAGGTACCATCCTTAAATCACCAGGTATCACCCTTCAATCACCAGTCCTCCTCATTCGCCAAGTTCCAACCACCAATCGCCAGGTACCATCTATCAATCGCCAGGTTCCTCGCATGGTCCTGTCCAGTGATGATCAGGTTAAACTAATGCATGTATACTCATCAGTCACCTGCTGGTGAAACACACACACACACACACACACACACACACACACACACACACACACACACACACACACACACACACACACACATACAGCTGACGCTTGTCGTACATCAGGCTAAAGTAATGGGATTCTCGGTGGGCCGCAAAAAAACGTGTAATGGCCCTAACCAAGAACAGTAGAGAATTTTTTTTTGATATAGGTAGAGAAAAATAAAGAGGCAACGCTTGTTACCGGCGAGTAAATACCAAATCACTTTATTACTGCGCTAAATAAAAGAAATACTTCGTTTGATTAATGTGGGAGCGAGTCAGACGTCACTTACGGTGGTTTATGCAGGATTTATTTGGCGACGAACGATGGGCGTCGCTTCAAACATAATGGAGTCGCTGGTTTGCGAACACGGAGGGATTTTTATTTCGTTTTTTTTTTTCGTAAAAGGAAAATAATAATAAACTTAATTGGGATATGTTTTAGTCCAAATGTTTGTCTGAGAGGAAAAGTGAAATTTTGTGTGGCAGTGGTCCATTTCGTCTCATTTTTTTTTTATTTTTTTTAATGGTCCCTTTTTGCCTAAGTGGTGCGTTTTCTTTGTCTCAGTCGTCTCTCTTTGCATCAGTGGCCCGTTGTATTGTTTCAATGGTCCCTTCCATCAGTGGTCCCTTCCATCAGTGGTCCCTTCCATCAGTGGTCCCTTCCATTAGTGGTCCCTTCCATCAGTGGTCCCTTCCATCAGTGGTCCCTTCCATCAGTGGTCCCTTCCATCAGTGGTCCCTTCCATCAGTGGTCCCTTCCATCTGTGGTCCCTTCCATCAGTGGTCCCTTCCATCAGTGGTCCCTTCCATCAGTGGTCCCTTCCATCAGTGGTCCCTCTCTTTTTTAAATATTACCTTTTTAAAATATGAAAATGTATTTTAATGCTTGTGAGAGGTTAGGTTCCATCTCCTGGGCCCTCAGACCAGGAGATGGAACCTAACTTTTGTTAGCTTGTGCACCTCAAATCGAATTTACCCCATCTCATAAAATTTTGATAGAAAAAAAAATGAGTTTTCCAAAATATCTTGAATTCACCTTTTATTGTAAATTTGTATATATTCAAAAATTTTTATATATTCAAAAATGCACACAAAATAAATTCTTTATTTGGCTGAAGGTAACAAAACATTTTGAATTAATTAGTCCTAATAGTAAAAAATAAATATTTAATTGAGTTTTCTGGTTTCGTATTTTACTCACGAATAAAATTTATTAGGTTTTAAAATTGGCTAATTATTTATTGATATTGATTTATAATATATTCCATAATTTACCAACGTGGAAATTTTAAGTAGAATGAATGAATTATCTTTTTAAACCAATGAGCAGAAGAAAATACTGTTGTATGCAAGGGACCGTTTGTTAGGGAACAGGACAAGTGTTTCCTGATGCTGGAGCTTTTGGTCATCTGACCGAGGCCTTCTGCTGGCTTACCAGTTAACCCCTTTAAAAATTATGGTTAATGATTTTATCCATTATATTATTATGTACAGAGTGGTGTTAGACTCAATGATATTGTGCAAGTTGCCACACTTTCTTTTGGGGAAATTGAAGGGTACTTTTTGATAACTTCTCGAGAGAGGCTGCAGAGGTTGGTAAAGTAACTTGGGAGGATATGTAAAATAATTAAGTTAGAAGTGATAATTGGAAAGAGGAAGATGATGGAAGTAAACAGTAAACGATTGGACATGAGATAGTAGGGAAGGAATATGGAGGAAGAAAATGTTTAGGTAATTGGGGGGGGGGGGGGAGCTTGTTGGTGGGTGGATGAAAGAGAAGGCTCCCTCACTTTCGCGTGTGTGTCTTGTAAGTGGTCTAAGTCGGACCGAAATGTCATGTTTCCTATGTGTGAGTTATTTGTGTATTACTACAGTCACGGTATCGTTCCTTTTAGTTCTTCGTGAAACAGAACAAGATGCTAAATAGCTGAAAACGAGTCCTGGAGGTGAGAAGTACACAACCTGCAATGTGAAGGAAAGTTGGGCATAACGCAGTACGGAGGGACATCTGTACTGACGTGTCAACACACTTCAGGAAAGACAGTAAATGAATAAATGACTGTGAAAGTTTTTCCCACTTTGTCGGGTCACCTTCATTTGTGAGGACCAGCCGGTGTGTTAATTAAAAAGTACTCAGTTAAAGCATCTGATATTGTATCTGCAGTTGTAAGAAACACGAGAGTGTGAGACACATTTGATGACCTGCATTATCAGGATGCTTGTCTTTAGCTTTATTGTTCACATTACATCAATATGTTGGGAAGTTCCTCACATTGCTAATTTCTTCTCTCATGACTCATTAAGTTATATTTCTTGCAGGAAACACATTATTAGGCGAGTACAATTAGGCTGGTACACACACAGACACACACACACACAGACACACACACACACACACACACACACACACACACACACACACACACACACACACACACACACACACACATACACACACATACACACACACACACACACACATACACACAAAAACACACATACACAATAATGGAGGGGACACAAAGAGAACTCATGGTTCAATCACAAATGCAAATAAGTCTTGGAGGAGAGGAAGACAGCTTGAAAAAATGGTGCATATAATACTGAAGAGAGCCGAGAAACAAGCAGGAGAGCAAGAAAGCAACAGCTAGAAGAGTAGAGAAGTTGAAGAATTCTTAGAAACTTACATAGCATCAAAGACGACTATTAAGTTCTAAGTGATAAGACTGAGAAAGGGGGAAGGGACGTTCATAATGAATGACAACAGTATGCCAAGTGCTTAGCAAGACGACTCAATAAGACTTCAAATGAGAGATTCCGAAAGATACTGTAGTTAAAACAGATAAACAAGTGCAGGAGGGAATCAACACAACAAGAGATGTGACGATACTTCTAAATAAAGAGAACGTAATAAAGAAACGAGACATAATAAAGAGATGAGACCTAATTAAGGAATGAAATCTAATAAGGGAATGAGACCAAACAACATATATCCGTTGTTGCTGAGAGGAGCAAAAAAAACTATGGGGGCGCATTAGTGAAGATATTCAGCCAATCTTTCCTTGTTGTACAACCGAAAGAGAATTGGAAAAAGGCAAATGAGGTTCCCATTTATATGAAGAGAGACAGATAAGAGACGCTGAACTGGAAGCTGTTATCTCTGGAACACACACTGTCAGAAACTTGAAGAAACAAGGAAAAGAATATTTGTGGTACTTGGAGAGAATAATATTTTTTACAGGTAATGCGTACGGTTTATAGAAGGAAAAATCCTGTCTTATGAATCTGCTGGAATTCTACAACAGAATGGCACAGGTGAAAAAAAGAGACAGGGTTGAACGAACCGCCTCTTGGAGAATTTCCACTGACCCATAGCAGAGTGCTGCTGTGGGTCAAGGAGAACCTGACTGACACAACAGAGAATTGCAGTAAGGGACATTTACATCACAACTGCAGAGGGATACTTAAATCACACTTGCAGATTGTGACGAGTGTATATCAGGAATCTTGATATACACTATATTAAGTTTCAAATAACTAGGTATATTTCTACACTGTAGGGAGGTTAGCATGGGTACCACTGTGACCGCTAATGCAATTTTTTGCAGATGAATCTCTCGCCAGCGTTGCTGTGGCGAACTCTAGCTCAAGTCCCCTCAAAGCCTCCTGGTGTTGTATGACTCATTCGCCATGAGTTCAAACCCCACCCGTTCCGTGGCTTGATATACGCATATGATCTACCAGAGGGGAGTCAGTCCCATGTGTCACTGTTTGCTGACGAAATAAAATTAATGAGAAAAATAAGAAAAGAGGACAGTGACAGACTCCAGGCTATGTCAAACAAGTGGTTGCACCAGGTCATTCCAAACATACGCAGGGTTAACTGATTTTGATAAGGTGAGGGCAGACCGGACATGGAGTACAGCATAGGAGTAACTACAACTATAAGAGAGTAAAAGGTACATGGGAGAAAAATATAATACCAAGATTATTACAAGATTATTACCAACGGGTAACATTCCTGTTATTATATTTTTCGTGAATGATGTTCAGCGGTTTGCAAATCAGAATGAACATCATTCACAACTTGAACAAATAAATCTTCAGAACTTTAAGTATGCCATATGTTTAGTCAGTCATTAAGTGGCACCAGCATGATTCACACTCGTGCAGAAGCTCTATTAGGTCACAATGTTTACAACCAGACTTAGCATCAGAAATGAAAGGAATAAATACTTTACGGGAGAAGTTGAAAAAGGTGAACCTGACGATCTTGCTGGAGAGAAGGACAAGGCCTGACATGGTTAATACATACAGAACTTTATAGGAATTCAGAGAGCGGATAAGGGCAGAATGTTTATATTAAAATGGATATGATCAAAGGGCATTATTGGAAACAGAAGCCGGATGTGAGTAATATGGACGTGAGGAAGTATTTACTTCTTTTAAAAGTGAGTAAAGAGTGGGATGAGGCAGTGGTGGAGGAAGAGTCAATACACAGCCTCGAGGGTAGATACGATGAGGCCCAGGAGGCCAGAAATCAGTGATGGTCTCTAAGAAGGGGGGACTAGGAGAGCGGAGTCTTGGTCCCCTCAAACTCAAATCGGTGAGGAAACACACACACACCCACACACCCACACACACACACACACACACACACACACACACACACACACACTCACACACACACACACACACACACACACACACACACACACACACACTCTCTCTCTCTCTCTCTCTCTCTCTCTCTCTCTCTCTCTCTCGCTCTCAGCAGCAACTGGACACACAACAACAACACATCAGCAGCACGATATTCAGTGAATAGTCAGCAACAACACACAGCGTGCTGTGAGCACTCAACAGCAACACCAGCGCGTAGTGGACACAACAGCAACACACAGCGTGTAGTGGACACAACAGCAACACAACGTGTAGTGGACACAACAGCAACACACAGCGTATAGCAGACACAACAGCAACACAACGTGTAGTGGACACAACAGCAACACAACGTGTAGTGGACACAGAAAGAACACAAAACGAGTATTTGATACAACAGCAACACACAGCAGAGTAGATATTCAGCAGGAATACATGAGGGAAGCACAAACCGTTTAGAGGACCACATGAACACACAACGTGTAGTAAACACACAGTAGCAACACACAACGTGTAGTAAACACACAGTAGCAACACACAACGTGTAGTAAACACACAGTAGCAACACACAACGTGTAGTAAACACACAGTAGTAACACACAACGTGTAGTAAACACACAGTAGCAACACACAACGTGTAGTAAACACACAGTAGCAACACACAACGTGTAGTAAACACACAGTAGCAACACACAACGTGTAGTAAACACACAGTAGTAACACACAACGTGTAGTAAACACACAGTAGCAACACACAACGTGTAGTAAACACACAGTAGCAACACACAACGTGTAGTAAACACACAGTAGTAACACACAACGTGTAGTAAACACACAGTAGCAACACACAACGTGTAGTAAACCCACAGTAGTAACACACAACGTGTAGTAAACACACAGTAGCAACACACAACGTGTAGTAAACACACAACGTGTAGTAAACACACAGTAGCAACACACAACGTGTAGTAAACACACAGTAGTAACACACAACGTGTAGTAAACACACAGTAGCAACACACAACGTGTAGTAAACACACAGTAGCAACACACAACGTGTAGTAAACACACAGTAGCAACACACAACGTGTAGTAAACACACAGTAGCAACACACAACGTGTAGTAAACACACAGTAGTAACACACAACGTGTAGTAAACACACAGTAGTAACACACAACGTGTAGTAAACACACAGTAGTAACACACAACGTGTAGTAAACACACAACGTGTAGTAAACACACAACGTGTAGTAAACACACAACGTGTAGTAAACACACAGTAGTAAACACACAACGTGTAGTAAACACACAACGTGTAGTAAACACACAACGTGTAGTAAACACACAGTAGTAAACACACAACGTGTAGTAAACACACAACGTGTAGTAAACACACAACGTGTAGTAAACACACAACGTGTAGTAAACACACAACGTGTAGTAAACACACAGTAGTAACACACAACGTGTAGTAAACACACAGTAGCAACACACAACGTGTAGTAAACACACAGTAGTAAACACACAACGTGTAGTAAACACACAGTAGTAACACACAACGTGTAGTAAACACACAGTAGCAACACACAACGTGTAGTAAACACACAGTAGTAAACACACAACGTGTAGTAAACACACAGTAGTAACACACAACGTGTAGTAAACACACAGTAGTAACACACAACGTGTAGTAAACACACAGTAGTAAACACACAACGTGTAAACACACAGTAGTAACACACAACGTGTAGTAAACACACAGTAGTAACACACAACGTGTAGTAAACACACAGTAGTAACACACAACGTGTAGTAAACACACAGTAGTAACACACAACGTGTAGTAAACACACAGTAGCAACACACAACGTGTAGTAAACACACAGTATCAACACACAACGTGTAGTAAACACACAGTATCAACACACAACGTGTAGTAAACACACAGTAGTAACACACAACGTGTAGTAAACACACAGTATCAACATACAACGTGTAGTAAACACACAGTATCAACACACAACGTGTAGTAAACACATAGTAGTAACACACAACGTGTAGTAAACACACAGTAGCAACACACAACGTGTAGTAAACACACAGTAGTAACACAACGTGTAGTAAACACACAGTAGTAACACAACGTGTAGTAAACACACAGTAGTAACACAACGTGTAGTAAACACACAGTAGTAACACACAACGTGTAGTAAACACACAGTAGTAACACACAACGTGTAATAAACACACAGTAGTAACACAACGTGTAGTAAACACACAGTAGTAACACAACGTGTAGTAAACACACAGTAGTAACACAACGTGTAGTAAACACACAGTAGTAACACAACGTGTAGTAAACACACAACGTGTAGTAAACACACAGTAGTAACACACAACGTGTAGTAAACACACAGTAGCAACACACAACGTGTAGTAAACACACAGTAGTAACACACAACGTGTAGTAAACACACAGTAGTAACACACAACGTGTAGTAAACACACAGTAGCAACACACAACGTGTAGTAAACACACAGTAGTAACACACAACGTGTAGTAAACACACAGTAGCAACACACAACGTGTAGTAAACACACAGTAGTAACACACAACGTGTAGTAAACACACAGTAGCAACACACAACGTGTAGTAAACACACAGTAGTAACACACAACGTATAATCACGCAGCAGCAACAGACAGCGTGTATTGATCACACAGCAGCAACACGCAACGTATCAACACAGAGTAACAACACACGCGAACAACAGAGCAAGTTCAACACATTCAAGCAACATAACATGTAGTGAAGACATATGTCAGTAACACATGCGAGCAATACATCACATATTGGAAATACACTGCTGCAACACATGCCGCCAGCCCAACATGTAGAGGGCACGCATTAGCAACACACGCAAGCAACACAGCGTGTAATGGAGACAAACTGCAGTAACACTCAGGAGAAACACAGCGGAAAGTGGAGGCAAACAGTAGCAACACAGGCCGTCAACATTCCCAGCTGGATAATGTATACCCAGGCAGCCAGGTCAGGTGTGAGTAAATGATAAGCGTTGAGTTCTCACTTGCTTTTTAGCCTCTGTGATGAAGATGAATGACGCAGTGTTTCGTGTGTAAACTGTCGAGTCGATATGCATAAAACACACAGCAATACCTCGTTGTTTAGTGTATAAACCGGTATAAACCTGGGTAATAGATACCGACAAATTGAGTTAGAAAGACACATGAGCAAACACTAGGACACATTTATTAGAGAACGTTTCGGTCCTGGGACCTTGATCAGTTCTCAAGATCCCAGGACCGAAACGTTGTCTAATAAATATGCCCTAGTGTTTGCTTACATGTCTCTTTAAACTAGTGTATAAACTGTTTAGTTGACATTTCTTCCAGTGACACCATCTGTAAGGTTAATAATACCAAGTTTAATCTACAGTTTAAGAATTTTAATGGTATACAAATATCTTAGAATTATCCTCATCCCTTTGTTTAATATTCTGCAAGACTTCCGAGCATCTTCTCTGACACAAGAGTGAGCAGCATAATTAACCATTGACTTAATGAAAGCAATATACATTTTATTATTTTCATATTAGAGCAGCCCCGTACCTGCCACAGCTCTAGGTGCTCTCATCCTCTCCTTGCAACAAACACTTGTTACAACTATTCCATGTACAGGAAGCTCAAATCCCGGAAATCTGTATATGGTTACATATTAGAGCCGAGATTCACCATGCAACTGGATCCTGCGGACTCCGCCTCGCCTCCAGGTAGAACGCCGTTAAGTATCTTCGTTTTCTCAGGCAATATGATCAACCTCAGGCCTGACACGAGTCTAGTACAAAGTTAAGGATAGTTTGGGTGCTCATGAACTCGATGTTGTGAATCATTAAAACTAATTTTATAATGATTGGGCTGGGTAGGCATAGAATTAGTTAAAATACTGATAAAAAGTGGGGCTAAGTACACCCTATCGGGATTTGCTAAATCAAAGTCTTTAGCTAATTTACACTTCCATGCCGCTGGAATAACACTCAAAACTTTCTGTTGGATTGTTAGCCTTTAATTCACTGGAGAAACTATCCATCTAAATTCATTTTGCCTATTTCACTAATGATTATATATTGGTTAGATATATCAAACTCAGGTTTAAGGTTAAAGAGGGAAGAGCATTCTCACTGCGTGCTTGAAACCATGTAGCCAAAGGGGCAGTTTTTTTTTTATTCTGCACACCAAATGATTTGGAACCATCGTATGAAATGTTTTCCAAAAGCGGTTAGTAATGGATAATGGGCAACATGTTTTTGCTGATTGCATTATGGAATGGGAATGAAAAGAATACTGCTCCATGATTTAGGGAACTCGACGGTTGAGTAAAGGATTTTCTGGTACTTGACAGAGCAATGTGAGAATGCTGGAAGGTGTAGGTAATGCAAACTCTGAAGGCTATATAGATTTGCCTCTAGTTAGTGCACCATCGAGCTTAAACTTAGTGAGAAAGGAAGACTGCAATTACCTTCCAGGATCCCTCAGCCTAAAATGAACCAGTCTCTCTCTGCCATAGTATTTGGCCTTTAATTTCGTTTGAGTCATGATGGGAAAATTATCAGAACTAGATGTAACAACTCAAGCATTAACTAACTTTTTTATTTTGTGTAAAAGATGTGGGCATAAGACCTGATCACTCCTGTTGCCATTAATTCTATTACTGTCTGTCCATGCCCGACTAAGAGGGTATGGGTGTTGAGTCAGTTGAATAATATATCCTAATTTGTCAAATGATTCAGCATTTATCGTGAGTTTCAACGTTTCCGATGAGCAATTCTTTCCCTCTTCTACTTTTCGTTTATATTTCGATAATAGACCTTATCCAATCGGATTCAAATGTTCAGAACTTGTGTATGGTAACTAGGGCTAGATTCTTGGAACAACTGGCATGTGTAAGCTCCTAGTGACCAAAACTGTTCAACGCATTTCATGCATCCTGGAACGACTTAAGTAGTTTGAAATATTCCCAGAAATTTACCTCCTCATTCGACGAGTGAAATTCAAGAAGGCTGATAGTGAGAAATTTTTATTCTCAATATATCAGGGTAATTTACTTCTACCACCTCCTGGCCTATATTTACTTCCTCCTTCTCTCCTTTTCGTTAGTGGGACTTAGTAAATAGTCCAAGTCGGACCGAAACGTCGTCGTAAGCTCCTCTCTTCTATGTGCGGGTTATTTGTGTACGTCTTCTGGACGGCTTCAATATTTAAGTGGTGACGCATCTTGGGGCCAGGATAGTACCAATTGTTATTTTGTTTGTGTGCAGGCAAATTTGTCGATATAGCAAAATAGTTATAAAAACCATGGAATAGTTGGAATCCATGCCATGACTGGAGAATGCATTTTTCTGAGCGACTGCAGTTGCACGAAACCACTGTACTTGTCCACTTGTTGAGTGTTGCCGGAAGTGTACATTGATCGCCTCAAACTGTTGAGATTTTTTGTTCTTTCGACAAGTTAGTTTACTTAGGCACAGGACGCGTAAGTACATATATAGTGTAAATTACCTTGCATAATCAAAAAAAAAAAAGGAAGTCAGAGTGACTTATTTCTACTGGGGTCCTTGCTTCTACGTGTGTTTGAAGAAGATGGTCCCAATTTCAAACCAAACTGCTTTGAAATTGGGTTTATCATTATGAAGCACCCTGTACATACCACGAAATTCTTTCACCATTCTACAGTTCGCCTACATCATTATCAACTTCTACTGTTGTAGATGAATGGTTCAGAGATCCGACATGTTGATAAATTAGACACATGTGCAACTCTTGGGTATCTTTATTGAGGAAACGTTTCGCCACACAGTGGCTTCATCAGTCCATACATAGGAGAAACTTGAAGAACAGGAGGAGAATGAGGTAATCAGTCCCTGAACCTTGAGTCGATGTGTCCAGTCCATCCTATGCCGTATTCTACTCAAGATCGATGGACTGAACACATCGACTCAAGGTTCAGGGACTGATTACCTCATTCTCCTCCTGTTCTTCAAGTTTCTCCTATGTATGGACTGATGAAGCCACTGTGTGGCGAAACGTTTCCTCAATAAAGATACCCAAGAGTTGCACATGTGTCTAATTTATCAACTTCTACTGTTACCAAGGAGGAGTCAGACTCCGCACCTGATTTCCCTACCGAGAGAATGATCTCTACCATGGTAAGAACCGCGTCAGGAAACACTAGCCTTGTTCCGATGAATCTTAGCTAACCTTCCATGGCAGACACACCTTCCCTCCCGGTTCCAACACAGACCACCTTATAAACATACCCAAGTCCCCCAGGCGATGCTTGAGTCAGGACACTCACCCGTATGAGTGTCAAGATAGTGGTGTTTGCTCTCACACAGGTTATACCCACGGCGAATACCTCCTCAAAACATTCAAAATTTTACGAATTTTGCATACAGACAGGCAGGCGTTCATTCATTTGTTGCAAAGAAAAATAAACACACTCTTTAGTTGCTTAGTCAACAAAGGAGTGCGTTCATAGAAGGCGCTACAGTATTGCCTGGACTCCAGAGCGGGGAATGAACAACATTGCCAACAAGCAAACAAATAAACAAGCGAACAAAGTATATTTCTTTCTGCAATATACAAAACGTAGTTTACATGTAAACAAAATATTGTTAAGCACCAAAGTAAACCACTAGCTGGGCATTTCAGTTGAAAATGGTGTTAATAGAGGCATAGGAACCAGCTAGTTGGTTCAACAAACTGTTCTCTGTACCAATGAACGGTTATTCCTACTGTTCATTAACTGAAAACAGTTTATTCAAGTGATGTTTTCTTCGGTGAGTAGACTACCTAGCTACGGGGGGGGGGGGACATTGGGCGTGTTTCCTTAAGACACCTGCTGTCCTTGTTCACCTAGCAGTAAGTAGGTACCTGGGTGTAAGTCGACTGATGTGGGTCGCATTCTGGAGACGACACTAACCTATGTTGCCCGAAATGCTCTGTATAACCAGAGGATTTCTATATAGTATGTCACTGATGTCAGCTATGATCTGTTTGAGTTGTATCTTGTACTTATAGAAATAAAGATTATTATTATTATTACTATTATTATTATTACTGTGGCTGAGTGCGTAGATACAAAAGAGGAGACCTGGCTGGCTGAGAGGGAAAACACAACTCGCACTCGGACTTAGAGTGGTGTTAGTGGGTGAACTGATACGGCTCACATTCCAGGACGAGGTAGCTGTCATCTGTCGTCATGTCTTTGAGGTGCTCGGCTGAGCTCTTTCTCTGTTCAGACAAAAGGGAAGGTCTGGAACGCCATTTATACATCTCTGACCAGTTTACCCGGAGAGAGAGAGAGAGAGAGAGAGAGAGAGAGAGAGAGAGAGAGAGAGAGAGAGAGAGAGAGAGAGAGAGAGAGAGAGAGAGAGAGAGAGAGAGAGAGACAGAGAGACAGAGGGCGTTACGTATAACGGAAAAAGTAGGCAAATGGATTTTACTTTTCTGACCAACAAAGTAGTTAACAGAGCAAATTCCAGGAACAGGAAAGACACTCAACACCCCAAAACAAGGTCCTGGTGCCTTTCCTGTTTCTTATCCTCACATCAGACAAAACCACTCGCCATAGTTACATATCGTCATTCGCAGATAATAACTAAGATAATTATGAAAATCACCTCGGTATACGACATGAAAATCTTCAAGATATAGTTTCTCAGTTGGCAGTAGAGAATAACACGCCTTTCGATAGTAAAATATTTCAGCTATTTAGATGTGGAAAGAATGAACTCACGAGAAACAATGTTTACAAAACACAAGATCATGAAATAGAACGAAATGAACATGTGGGAGATCTTGGTGTAATAATGTTAGCTGATCTTTCTTTCAAATGCAGTAAAGGAAATATCTCGAAAGCAAGGAAAATGACAGGGTGGATAATGAGAGTTTTTAAAAGAAGGGAAAGAGTGTCGATGGTGACACTTTCCAAATCACGTGCGCTCTCTCGTTTGGAGTATTGTTCATTGTCGACGGCTCCTATCGGGGTAGGAGGGACAGCAGAGCTGGAACAGATACAGATATCATTTAACGCCTCAAAATTCTAAATATGTGTGTGTGTGTGTGTGTGTGTGTGTGTGTGTGTGTGTGTGTGTGTGTGTGTGGAAGGTATTCGAGGATGTGGTCACAATTTGTACACTTGCATAATAACAAAATAGAGTGAGAGATATGGGAGAAAGTGTAAAATAAACCCAGTGAAATACAAGCGGTACTGTGGGCACAGTAAGAGAACATGGCGTCAGTATCTTTGAGCTCAGACTGTTTAATACTCTACCATAAGATACAAAAAAAAACACATTCTCGAAACAAGTGTACAAGTTTTCTAGAGGAAATTTGACATTTACCTCCGCTAAGTGCCAGGGCTGTGGTGGATGTATAGGCCAGCGGACCGCCAGAAGTAACAGCATGGTTGATCAGACAAGTACCAGATAAACTTGGACCAGAGCCGGACTCGAAGGTCTTCAAAGATATATCAAAGGTATGAGGCGTGAGCTATGAGGAGAGACTATAGAAGCTAAACCTGTTGATGATACAGGCGAGAAGGACTAGGGGGTGATATTTTAACGATATACAAAATACTATGAATAATTGACACATTGGACAGGCACAGAATATTCAAGGGGCGGGAAACAGGAACAAGAAGGCACAGTTGGAAGTTGTAAATGCAAATGAGTCACAGGGATGCTAGGCAGAAATTATTCAGCGTTAGAGCAGTCAGCAAGTGATAAGACCTGGAGAGTCTACAGGAAGAGGCAGTATCAATACATAGCTTTAAGAAGATGTGTTATAAGGCTTTCGAAGCCAACTCCTGGCCACGCTAGCGAAGAGGCGAAGACAGGAGGTAAGATTCGACACCTGTAACACCATGTAGGTGAGTACACACACACACACACACACACACACACACACACACACACACACACACACACACACACACATACACACACACACACACACACACACACACACACACACACACAGAGTGGGCGCCTGTGACGAGCGGGGTTCCACAGGGGTCAGTCCTAGGACCGGTGCTGTTTCTGGTAAATGTGAATGACATGACGGAAGGAATAGACTCAGAAGTGTCTCTGTTTGCAGACGATGTGAAGTTAATGACGAGAATTCAGTCGGAGGAGGATAAGGCAGGACTATAAAGGGATCTGGACAGGCTGCAGGCCTGGTCCAGTAGCTGGCTCCTGGAGTTCAACCCAATCAAGTGCAAAGTCATGAAGATCGGGGAAGGGCAAAGAAGACCGCCGACAGAGTACAGTCTAGGGTGCCAAAGACTACAAACCTCAATCGAGGAAAAGATTCTCGGAGTGTCTATAACACGGAGCATATCTCCTGAGGTGCACATCAACCAAATAACTGGGCCACTTGCAAACTTAAGAATAGCATTCCGGTATCTCAGTAAAGAGTCGTTCTGGACCCTGTACACCGTGTACGTCAGGCCCATATTGGAGTATGCAGCTCCAGCTTGGAACCCACACCTACCCAAGTACGTCATGTGCAACGAGACTAGTCCCAGAACTAAGGGGCATGTCCTAAGAGGAGAGGTTAAGAGAACTCGACCTGAGGACACTGGAGGACAGGGAGGCCATAATAACGACGTATAAAATACTGAGTGGAATCGACAAGGTGGACAGAGACAAGGCCACAATTGGAAACTGAAAATTCAGATGAGTCATTGGGATGTTAGGAAGTATTTCGTCAACCTTAGGGTTGTCAAGAAGTGTAATAATCTGGAGAGTGAAGTAGTTTACCTGGAGAGGGTTTCGGGGGTCAACGCCCCCCGCGGTCCGGTCTGAGATCAGGCCTCGTGGTGGATCAGGGTCTGATCAATCAGTCTATTACTACTGGCCGTACGTAAACCGACGTACGAACCACAGCCTGGCTGATCAGGTGCTGACTTTAGGTGCCTGTCTAGCGCCTTGTTGAAGTCAGACAGGGGTCTATTGGTAATCTCCCCTTAAGTATGCGGGGAGGCAGTTGAACAGTCTTGGGACCCTGACACTTATTGTGTTGTCTCTTAGTGTACCCGTGGCACCCCTGCTTTTCATTGGGGGAATGTTGCATCTCCAGTTAAGTCTTTTGCTTTCGTAGGGATTGATTTTCGTGTGTAGGTTTGGTACTAATCTCCCTAGGATTTTCTAAGTGTAAATTATCATGTATCTTTCTCGCCTACGTTCCAGGGACTACAGATCAAGGGACTTTAACCGTTCTCAGTAATTTAGGTACTTTATCGTACTTGTGTGTACCGTGAAAGATCTCTGTACATTCGGTGCTCTGTACATGGAGGCAAGTGTCATACATAGCTTTGGGAAGAGGTGCGGTAAAGCTAATGGAGCAGGGAGAGAGTGAATTAGTGTCGACCAGTGAAGAGGCGGGGCCAGAAGCTATGACTCGACCCTTGCAACCACAAACACACACACACACACACACACACACACACACACACACACACACACACACACAGAATCCATACACGGTTCAGGGAGAGTGATCTAGTAGCGACCAGTGAAGAGGCGGGGCCAGGAGCTTGGACTCGACCCCTGCAACCTCAACTAGGTGAGTACAACTAGGTGAGTACACACACTGTTAAGCGAACTAAGCCTGATGACACTGAAGGAAAGGAGAACTAGTGGGGATTTAATAACGATGTACAAATTAACACTGGAAACAGGGGCACAATATTTCAGAGATGCGATATAACAAGAAAGCACAACTGGAAGTTGAAAAGTCAGGTGAGCTATAGGAATGTTAGGAAGTATTTCTTCAGCATTAGAGTTGTCAGGGAGTGGAACAATCTGGAGAGTGAAGCAGTGGAGGCAGGAGCCATACATATCTTTAATAAGAAGTGTGAGAAAGCTGTTGGAGCCGTGAGAGTGGACCTAGTAGCGACCAGCGAAGAGGCACTACCAGGAGCTGTGACTTGACCTCTGCAACCACATATATATGTGAGTATACACACACACAAGTGGAGAGGTAGGCAGGAAGAATAGGAGGGTAGAAGCCAAACTACAAAAGGGATGTCTACACAGGGGCATGAGAAATTTCCTGCATGGGGTTCAGTGGGAAAGAGAGCCAGTTGGAAAATCATTAAATGAAATGGAATACGTAACAACAAAATGCAAGAAGGCAGCGGAGAGGTTCTTACTAAAGAGCAACAGAGACAATGGGAAGACCAGAGCGAGCCCTTGGTTCATCCAAAGGTGTAGATAGGTCAAAACTGAGCACGATAGAGAATGGAAAAAGTATAGAAGACAACGGACCCAGGAAAATAAGGAGATTAGTCTCAGAGCCAGAAACGAATATGCATGGATAAGGTGGAAGGCCCACAATACAAAAATGACCTGTCATCAAAAGACAAACCTGACGTGAAGCTATTGTACAGCTACATTAAGAGGAAAACAACAATCAAAGGCCAGGTAATCAGGCTGAGGAAGGAAGGAGGAGAGATCACAAGAAACGACCGAGTAGCTTATGATGAGCTCAACATGAGATTTAAGGAAGTTTTTTCAGTGGCGCTTGGAAAACCTGAGAATATCATTATGATATCTAAGTAAGGAGTCATTCACGACGCTATACATTGTGTACTCCAGGCCCATATTGGAGTATGGAGCACCAGTATGGAACCCAAACCTTATCAAACATGTCAATAAATGAAAGAAATTGCAAAGGTTTGCAACAAGACTTGTCCAAGAGTTGAGGGGGTTTGTCCTAGAAGGAGAGAACTCAACTCAACCTGACGACACTGGAGGACAGGAGGGATAGGGGAGACATGATAACTACATATAAAACACAGAGAAATTGACAAGGTGGAAAGGGACAGAATGTTTCAGAGATGTAACACAAAAACAAGAAATCATAACTGCGTCACAACAAGGATGTTAGGAAGTGCTTCTTCAGTCACAGAGTTGTCAGGAAGTGGAACAGTCTGGAGAGTGATGTAGTGAAGGCAGGATCCACCACACATATATTTAAGAGGTATGAGTACAATTAGATGAGTACACACACACACACACACACACACACACACACACACACACACACACACACACACACACACACACACACACACACACAGGAACACATTGGATCAGGCAACAAAGCAATCAGAAACACATTAAAGATAGCAACACAGTAATGAGAAAATCACAGGAGGAAGCAACAAAACAATCAGCAACACAATGTAGAAGGTAACACACCCATCAGAAACACAATGAAGGAGGCAACATACCCATCAGAAACACAACTGAGGAGGTAACATAGTCATCAGAAACACACTGGAGGGAGGCAACGCACTTAGAAGTTACAATATTAACATCAGTAACGCACTGGTAAAACCAACATGGCCATCAAGAACACTACCAAGGCAACATAGCCATCGAGAAGACTCTGCCAAGGCATCATAGCCATCAGAAAAGCACTGGTGAAGGCAGAATAGTGCAATGGGCACAATTAGGCAACACTGTGTCAACATTCGTGGTCACCGATTATACAGCATCTTACCAGAAGATATCAGAACGCTACATGAACGAGTGTAGAAGTCTTGAAGAGGAAACTGTACAAGTATCTTCACCAGGTGCTAGATCAACCAGGCTGTGATGGATATGTGGGGCTGTGGCTCACCAGCAACAACAGTCTGGGTGATAAGGCAAGAACCAGACGAGCCTGGCCTATGGCCGGTCTCCGGGAGTATAAAAACTCTCGAAAGTCATCAGAGTTAAAGGTAATGGTATATTAGTAACTCTCTGGTGAAGGCAACATAGCCATCAGGAACACACTGGTGAAAATAACCTAGCCATCAGGAACACATTGGTGAAGGTAACCTAGCCATCAGGGACACACTGGTGAAGGTAACATAGCCATCAGGAACACATTGGTGAAGGTAACCTAGCCATCAGGGACACACTGGTGAAGGTAACATAGCCATCAGGAACACATTGGTGAAGGTAACCTAGCCATCAGGGACACACTGGTGAAGGCAACATAGCCATCAGGAACACACTGGTGAAGGTAACATAGCCATCAGGAACACACTGGTGAAGGTAACATAGCCATCAGAGACACACTGGTGAAGGTAACATAGCCATCAGGAACACACTGGTGAAGGTAACCTAGCCATCAGGGACACACTGGTGAAGGTAACATAGCCATCAGGAACACACTGGTGAAGGCAACATAGCCATCAGGAACACACTGGTGAAGGCAACATAGCCATCAGAAACACACTGGTGAAGAAAACATAGCCATCAGAAACACACTGGTGAAGGTAACATAGCCATCAGGAACACACTCGTGAAGGCAACATAGCCATCAGGAACACACTGGTGTAGACAGCATAGCCATCAGAAACACACTGGTGAAGACAACAAAGCCATCAGGAACACACTGGTGAAGGCAACATAGCTATCAGAAACAAACTGGTGAAGGAAACATAGCCATCAGGAACACACTGGAGACAACATAGCCATAAGGAACACACTGGTGGAGACAACATAGCCATGAGGAACACTGGTGGAGACAACATAGCCATCAGGGACACACTGGTGAAGAAAACATAACCATCAGGAACACAATGTTGGAGACAACATAACCATCAGGATCACACTGGTGGAGACAACATAGCCATCAGGATCACACTTGTGGAGACAACATAGCCATCAGGATCACACTGGTGGAGACAACATAACCATCAGGATCACACTGGTGGAGACAACATAACCATCAGGATCACACTGGTGGAGACAACATAACCATCAGGATCACACTGGTGGAGACAACATAACCATCACGAACACACTGGTGGAGACAACATAGCCATCAGGATCACACTGGTGGAGACAACATAGCCATCAGGAACACACTGGTGGAGACAACATAGCCATCAGGAACACACTGGTGGAGACAACATAGCCATCAGGAACACACTGGTGGAGACAACATAGCCATCAGGAACACACTTTCAGGTCCAACTTATACACCCAGTTAAATATCCTTGGAAAGAAAATTGCTTTTAGAAATCACACTTCAGGAATAAATTCTTGGTACCTGATGTGATAGAGTAATTGAAGAAGCTGGTAAAGACTTGCTGGGGAGAGTAGCAGTTGGGGGAGTGGAGGATGTGGAGGACATCCTGGGGAGAATATGAAGGGAAAGCTTGCACCTGGAGGAGATATAAAGATAGAATGGAGGAAGGAGGACAACCTAAGGATAAAGATGGAGGACAAGTTTACACCAGGAAGAGAGGTTCGGATAAGGGAGTTACAGACCAAGGAGGAGAAACTGGGGTGAAGACGTAGGAAATAACTGTACATACGGATTAGGAGATATAGAATACTAGATGTTATTGTGCTGTGGTAAAAATATTGTATAAAAAATGCTCCATAGTTCCGGGATTGTACTGAAACCAGACGCGTATTATTCCTGATTAGGCAGTGGCCAGGAGACACGAGCAAATGAAGCTTTTTTGAGTTCAGTACGTGAAGGGCGGCGGGTGGGTGAAGTCGTCTTAAGTTGCATTAGTGTGAGTAGGTGGTTTGGGGAGTTTTTTTTAGTGTATACTACAGGAAATTTTGTATGTGTTTAAGTGATCTCATGTTTACCTGTAAGTCCTGTATAAGTTTTGGGAGAGTACTGTAAGGTGCTTTTGCCAGCTGGTAAACAGACCGGTAGAAGGGGAGGGAGGTGTCGTCTAGCCTCCCTGTTTATATGTATATACTTTGTGACACTAATAGCAGAGTGCTAGTGAGTTAAATGTGAACTGGAGTAAAGGTGATGTTGTAGTTGAGTAGGTTGTAGGTTGTATATACGTTATTATTAATTATTTTTTTGTATAAGTGAGTTTTTGTGCTTTACCTTATAATAATAATTAATATTCTATATTTAATATGTTGGTACAAGCTGGTCCCGGAGTGAAAGTTTTTTTCAATGCAATTTAAATGCTCCTAGACAGCAGGTCGAGCAGCCTTTAGGAGCCAGGACATTTTATTGAGGTTATGAATATAAAGTCGTAACACTAGACTGCTACTACTACTACTACTATTACTACTACTACTACTACTAATAATAATAATAATAATAATAATAATAATAATATTATTATTATTATTACTGCTACTTCTACTGCTAATATTATTTGTATTATTATTATTATTATTATTATCATTACTATTATTAAAGAATACAGTCACAATAGCCATCACTGAGGTTGGAAATTTATAACGACGTTTCAGTTCGACTTGAAACATTGACTTGTCAGCGTCGGTGCGAAATGTCATCAGTAAGTTTCCTACCCTAAGTGCAAGCTATTTATGTATTATAACTTTTTGTAATAATAATTAATAATAATAATAATAATAGCACTTAATAATAATAATATTAAATTAATACAAGATTGATAATACCAATTTAAAATAATATTTCAGCATTAACAGCTATGATCAGAATATAGAAAAAAAAAAAAATCTTGGCAATTTTCCACACCAATATCTATTCATTTTGAGCATCAAGCAGCCGGATTACTGAAAGTTTGTGCTCCGTTATAAATTGACCTGAGCTCGCTTGCTGCAATGAATCCCAACTCATTATGCTGGAGCTAATTTATGCAACTCTCCAACCACCGTTGCTGAAATATAGTGGGAGGATATTACTTTTTTTTTTATTAAACATTATTTTTCTCCATTGTGTGTGTGTGTGTGTAGGTGTGTAGATGTGTTTGCAAATACGTCTTTGATTACCTTCTTGTAGCTACAGGAGAAGAGATATGCTCGGTGTAGTGCTTCCTCTTCCTCTTTCACTTCACTTTGTTAGTCAACTTTCGTGAAACCTTTCTGGAAACCATTGCGGTCCATTGTCTCCTCATTTGACAACTGTAACCACTTGATTGTCCTTGTTTCAGGCACTAACATATTGTCCTTGTTTCTGGCACTAACATATTGTCCTCGTTTCAGGCACTAACATATTGTCCTTGTTTCAGGCACTAACATATTGTCCTTCTTTCAGGCACTAACATATTGTCCTTGTTTCAGGCACTAACATATTGTCCTTGTTTCAGGCACTAACATATTGTCCTTGTTTCAGGCACTAATATATTGTCCTTGTTTCTGGCACTAACATATTGTCCTTGTTTCAGGCACTAACATATTGTCCTTGTTTCAGGCACTAACATATTGTCCTTGTTTCTGGCACTAACATATTGTACTTGTTTCAGGCACTAACATATTGTCCTTGTTTCTGGCACTAACATATTGTCCTTGTTTCAGGCACTAACATATTGTCCTTGTTTCAGGCACTAATATATTGTCCTTGTTTCAGGCACTAACATATTGTCCTTGTTTCAGGCACTAACATATTGTCCTTGTTTCAGGCACTAACATATTGTCCTTGTTTCTGGCACTAACATATTGTCCTTGTTTCTGGCACTAACATTGTCCTTGTTTCTGGCACTAACATATTGTCCTTGTTTCTGGCACTAAAATATTGTCCTTGTTTCAGGCACTAACATACTGTCCTTGTTTCTGGCACTAACATATTGTCCTTGTTTCTGGCACTAACATATTGTCCTTGTTTCTGGCACTAACATATTGTCCTTGTTTCTGGCACTAACATTGTCTTTGTTTCAGGCACTAACATATTGTCCTTGTTTCAGGCACTAACATATTGTCCTTGTTTCTGGCACTAACATATTGTCCTTGTTTCTGGCACTAACATATTGTCCTTGTTTCAGGCACTAACATATTGTCCTTGTTTCTGGCACTAACATTGTCCTTGTTTCAGGCACTAACATATTGTCCTTGTTTCTGGCACTAACATATTGTCCTTGTTTCTGGCACTAACATATTGTCCTTGTTTCTGGCACTAACATATTGTCCTTGTTTCAGGCACTAACATATTGTCCTTGTTTCTGGCACTAACATTGTCCTTGTTTCTGGCACTAACATATTGTCCTTGTTTCTGGCACTAACATATTGTCCTTGTTTCTGGCACTAACATATTGTCCTTGTTTCTGGCACTAACATATTGTCCTTGTTTCAGGCACTAACATATTGTCCTTGTTTCAGGCACTAACGTATTGTACTTGTTTCAGGCACTAACATATTGTCCTTGTTTCTGGCACTAACATTGTCCTTGTTTCTGGCACTAACATATTGTCCTTGTTTCAGGCACTAACATATTGTCCTTGTTTCTGGCACTAACATTGTCCTTGTTTCTGGCACTAACATATTGTCCTTGTTTCTGGCACTAACATATTGTCCTTGTTTCTGGCACTAACATATTGTCCTTGTTTCAGGCACTAACATATTGTAGTTGTTTCAGGCACTAACGTATTGTACTTGTTTCAGGCACTAACATATTGTCCTTGTTTCTGGCACTAACATTGTCCTTGTTTCTGGCACTAACATATTGTCCTTGTTTCTGGCACTAACATATTGTCCTTGTTTCAGGCACTAACATATTGTCCTTGTTTCAGGCACTAACGTATTGTACTTGTTTCAGGCACTAACATATTGTCCTTGTTTCTGGCACTAACATATTGTCCTTGTTTCTGGCACTAACATATTGTCCTTGTTTCTGGCACTAACATATTGTCCTTGTTTCAGGCACTAACATATTGTCCTTGTTTCTGGCACTAACATATTGTCCTTGTTTCTGGCACTAACACAGCCTCTTCATCCGTTCTATCATGCTCCTGAACAGCTATATTCTATTTTTGTTTGTATTCTTGGAAATCTGTCATATTCTCCTCTGCATCTTATTTTTTCTAATTCCTTATCCACTTCCTCTCGTTTATCACATCAGCTTTCTCTTCTACTCGTTGTTGTTATTGCTACATTCGTCATAATTCTTAACTTTCTGTAAGGATATCGTATCTTATTTTTTTCCTCCTATGAGCCTGCGTGGTTACCCTCAGTATTTTCAAGCTTCTTTCAATACTGGTTTTCTTTTTAGCTCTGCTAGCTATTTTGCAGCTCAATTTTTTTTTTTTTGACCTATCCACCTCCTTTTCTGAGTCGAGGGTGCCAAACGTCGCTGCTTATTGCAATTTCGGCTTAATATATGTTGTAAGCTGTTCTTTTAATAGTTATTTTCAATCCATATATATGAAACCTATCATAATATTTCTCACATTATCGTTCATATGAGCTTCTGGTGACCATTATTTCTTGATAATAAATCCTTGATCTGTTTCTTTGATATCTTCAATGTTTTGTCACAGATTATATTCATCGTGTGGCGTGATTTCTCTTTCTCCCATTACCATTATACGGCATTTATCTTCATTATCATTCATTATCTCTTCATCTTCTCAGTTATCCAAAATATCTTGTAAAGGCTTGAAGTCATTTATATTATTTATCAGGTATCCTATAAGAGGGACAGTTAAATAATGGCCTAGTTTTTTTCCTCTCTCTTTTTCTCTTTTACTAATAACTTTGGCTCGTAATTTCAAACTGTCTTATACGATCGGGTTGAAATTTCAACGATGGTTCGCTGAACCGGGGTAAGCGTTCATGCAACTATCAAGGCACATGTAAGGGTGGAACCATTTATCTGGAGAGAGTTCCGGGGGTCAACGCCCCCGCGGCCCGTTCTGTGACCAGGCCTCCTTAGGTCAGTGTCCCAGGATGCGACCCACACCAGTCGACTAACACCCAGGTACCCATTTTACTGATGGGGAACATAGACAACAGGTGGAAAGAAACACGTCCAATGTTTCTACTCTGGCTGGGAATCGAACCCAGGCCCTCACCGTGTGAAGCGAGCGCGTTAACCACCAGGCCACCAGAGCCATTGGTTCTTGTTTCATTAAGACTTTAGCTTTCTCTGTTCACCTAACAGCAAGTAGGTACCAGGATGTTAGCCGCCTGGTGTGGGTCGCATCCTAGGGAACATAATTAACCTAAGTTGCGCGAAATGCTCGGTATACGCAAGAGCTTTCTATATACTAGTATGTTACTGATGTCTGGCGAGTCTGTATAAGTTCTATCATGAACTTGTAGAAATAAAGATTATTGTTATTATTAATCCCATTTCAAAATTCCTGGAAGAGGTCCTATAACTTTAAAATGCGTGTAAGTGCATATTTGCTAATTTTATGTGTGAAATGGTTTAAAGGCTTTTAATTCCGTTAAATTATGTAAAGTAGATTACTTATAACCTCCGCTGAATGACTTTTATACTGAATGACTGATGCATCTTTCGGACAGGTTAACACCTGTTAAGTTTATTTCGTGTAAGGGCAAGTTCTGCAATATATTCAACTAATTAAAAAGAATCTGAACTGGTTCGAAAAGGTTAAGTTACTGAAGAATGCCTCTACTGATCCTCTTTAAATTTTCAGCCCTGGAATGTTATGTGCAAGAATGGTTTATAATACCGACAAGATGAAATTAAGACACTTGTGCAACATCTGGGTATCTTTATTGTAGACGTTTCGCCATCCAGTGGCTTTATCAATACAAATTCTAATACATAGATTGAAGACAGTAGGACTATATACATAAGATGAGGTAATCAGTCCCTCAACCTTGGAGTAGGTGCGAAGAGCACCGTAGAATCTCCACGACTACGGTGCTCTTCGCACCTACTCCAAGGTTGAGGGACTGATTACCTCATCTTCTGTATATAGTCCTACTGTCATCAAGCTATGTCCTAGAATTTGTATTGATAAAGCCACTGGATGGCGAAACGTCTACAATAAAGATACCCAGATGTTGCACGAGTGTCTTAATTTCATCTGGAATGTTATCTGAAGCGCATGGTTCGTTTTGTTACTGTGCCGCAAAACTCGCATTTCTCCGGTTTTATTTATTAAAATAGTAATATTGATTTTTATTCGACATCGGCTTGTAAATATTAACACTGATGCAATCCATTAGAAGGATGACGCCCTATTTAAATTTTTACTGATATTGCTAAAACAAAGATCAAATTAGTCACTAAAGATTACCTTTACTGATAGGCTTTATAACCATGGGATTCCTTCATGCACAACTAAATAAATGTCACCCATCTCTGTACAAACATTGAATCATTCTGAAACAAAATTATTATTATTTGAAATGTTTAGAAGCTTAAACACTTACAAATTCACTGTAAAACAATATAGGAAGCCTAATTTACCGTCACTTATGTTCAAAAAACCAACTCGTGTACTGTCACCTACTATAGGAACTCTGTTGAATAAGTCATTAGAATCTGGAACTTTCCCAGTGATGTGATCCAACTGAAGTAAATAACTATAGACCAATATCCAACTTCCCATTTCTAAGACCTATCAAAAAAATAATTCATAGGCGGGTTTATTTCTTCCTAGTATCTCACAATATACTCAACCTCTGCCAGTTTGGTTTTAGGCTGAAAAAAGTGCAAATAATACAAATATAAACATGCTTGAACTGCTGCATGCAGTTCTTGAAAATAATGAATCTTTCTGGGCCTTTTTATATACCTGCAGAAAGCTTTCTTGCAGCGGGTCACAGTAACTAGCACCCTCTACTAGGACATAATGTCTTATCATAGCAATAGACACCAATATGTCTCCACGCACGGAGTAACCTCGTCAAATTGGCCTGACGACGTAGAAGTGCCTCAAGGCAGTGTTCATGGCCCTTTTCTCTTCCTTATTTACATCAGTGATCTAACGCTTCTCATCTTGAACCTGTTCTGTTCTCAGGTGATAATTTTTGTCATGTCTTATTCAAATATGACTACTCTCAGTCACATTGTTAATGAAGAGCTCCTATAAATACCTACGAGGGTGACTATCAGCAAACTAACCCTTAATACTGACAAAACTTACTATATGACGTTTTAAACAGCTTCAAATATCCAACTAAACATAAAGCTCAATGGTTCTTCCAAAGCAAGACGCACTGAGGGTAAATTCTTAACTCTACACCTTGATTGCAACTTGAAATTTAATATCCACATCCAACACATATCCAAGAAGGTCTCCAAAACTTTAGGCATCCTCTCCAATCTACGTTACTGTGTACCTCAAACAACACTACTTACATTGTACCTTACCTCACTTATGATATTTGTGCCTGGGGATTTGCTACAACAAATCAGTTAAAACTATATAATTATTTTTTTATTAACACACTGGCCGATTCCCACTAAGGCAGGGTGGCCCGAAAAAGAAAAACTTTCACCATCATTCACTCCATCACTGTCTTGCCAGAAGGGTGCTTTACACTGCAGTTTTTAAAATGCAACATTAACACCCCTCCTTCAGAGTGCAGGCACTGTACTTCCCATCTCCAGGACTCAAGTCCGGCCTGCCGGTTTCCCTGAACCCCTTCATAAATGTTACTTTGCTCACACTCCAACAGCACGTCAAGTATTAAAAACCATTTGTCTCCATTCACTCCTATCAAACACGCTCACGCATGCCTGCTGGAAGTCCAAGCCCCTCGCACACAAAACCTCCTTTACCCCCTCCCTCCAACCTTTCCTAGGCCGACCCCAACCCCGCCTTCCTTCCACTACAGACTGATACACTCTTGAAGTCATTCTGTTTCGCTCCATTCTCTCTACATGTCAGAAACACCTCAACAACCCTTCCTCAGCCCTCTGGACAACAGTTTTGGTAATCCCGCACCTCCTCCTAACTTCCAAAATACGAATTCTCTGCATTATATTCACACCACACATTGCCCTCAGACATGACATCTCCACTGCCTCCAGCCTTCTCCTCGCTGCAACATTCATCACCCATGCTTCACACCCATATAAGAGCGTTGGTAAAACTATACTCTCATACATTCCCCTCTTTGCCTCCAAGGACAAAGTTATTTGTCTCCACAGACTCCTAAGTGCACCGCTCACCCTTTTCCCCTCATCAATTCTATGATTCACCTCATTTTTCATAGACCCATCCGCTGACACGTCCACTTCCAAATATCTGAATACATTCACCTCCTCCATACTCTCTCCCTCCAATCTGATATCCAATCTTTCATCACCTAATCTTTTTATCCTCATAACCTTACTCTTTCCTGTATTCACTTTTAATTTTCTTCTTTTGCACACCCTACCAAATTCATCCACCAACCTCTGCAACTTCTCTTCAGAATCTCCCAAGAGCACAGTGTCATCAGCAAAGAGCAACTGTGACAACTCCCACTTTATGTGTGATTCTTTATCTTTTAACTCCACGCCTCTTGCCAAGACCCTCTCATTTACTTCTCTTACAACCCCATCTAAAAATATATTAAACAACCACGGTGACATAAGAACATAAGAAAGGAGGAACACTGCAGCAGGCCTGTTGGCCCATACTAGGCAGGTCCTTTACAATTCATCCCACTAACAAAACATAAGGCCTACTTTTACTGTGAAATACTCTCCCTCTTTCCTACATACTTTAACTTGAGCCTCACTATCCTCGTAAAAACTCTTCACTGCTTTCAGTAACCTACCTCCTACACCATACACCTGCAACATCTGCCACATTGCCCCCCTATCCACCCTGTCATAAGCCTTTTCCAAATCTATAAATGCCACAAAAACCTCTTTAGTCTTATCTAAATACTGTTCACTTATGTTTCACTGTAAACACCTGGTCCCACACCCCCTACTTTTCCTAAAGCCTCCTTGTTCATCTGCTATCCTATTCTCCGTCTTACTCTTAATTCTTTCAATAATAATCTAACATACACTTTACCAGGTATACTCAACAGACTTATCCCCCTATAATTTTTGCACTCTCTTTTGTCCCCTTTGCCTTTATACAAAGGAACTATGCATGCTCTCTGCCAATCCCTAGGTACCTTACCCTCTTCCATACATTTATTAAATAATTGCACCAACCACTCCAAAGCTATATCCCCACCTGCTTTTAACATTTCTATCTTTATCCCATCAATCCCGGCTGCCTTACCCCCTTTCATTTTACCTACTGCCTCGCGAACTTCCCCCACACTCACAACTGGCTCTTCCTCACTCCTACAAGATGTTATTCCTCCTTGCCCTATACACGAAATCACAGCTTCCCTATCTTCATCAATATTTAAAAATTCCTCAAAATATTCCTTCCATCTTCCCAATACCTCTAACTCTCCATTTAATAACTATATAATAACCCAGCAAAAAGATGTTATGATGAGAATTAGACACATGTTCAACATCTGGGTATCTTTAATGTAGACGTTTCGCCATCCAGTGGCATTATTAATACATATTCTAGGACACGAATGAAAGACAGAAGAACTATATACAAAAATGAGGTAATCAGTCCCTCAGCCTTGAAGTTAGTGCGAAGAGCACCGTAGTCACGACGAAGATTCTGGTGCACATGCAAGAAGGCTGGTGCTTATACTGTCGTGAGGTGGAAAGGGACGGGTAGCAGACGAGGGCTTAGTCACTGGTAGGAGGGATTCCCAGTGGAAGTAGGCCATACCCAAGGGATGGGTTGGTGGTAATGGTAGTAGTAGTAGCAGCCGTATAGGTTATGTAGATGACCTCTGAACTAAAATTCCACGATGTTGCGGTGTCTGACAAATTGTTCTCATTTCCTTGAATTTGTATTGATAAAGCCACTTGATGGTGAAACGTCTACAATAAAGATATCCAGATATTCCACATGTGTCAAATTCTCATCTTGTCGGTACTGTATACCATTCATGTATAAAAAAATACTGTGTAGACTATCAGCTATTCCTATGTAAAACAACTCTCCCCCACTCTTCAATAGCTTCAACTTACTTAATATAAAGTTACCTAACTGTTGCACATATGTCTTATAAACTTGTATATCATTATCATAATTTCCTTCATAACTGCAACACAACACACAGGCATAACACAAGACACAAAATACTCTTTGACATCACACGGGTCCGAATCAACTTGTGTATAAACTCATTGCACATAAAAGGCCCTAAAATGTGGAATCCATTGCCTGAAGTATCGAAAGGCACCCCCAGTCTGCCAATCGATTCTGAGCTATTGTCGAAAAGCACCTTATCTCCCTAACGTAATTGAAACAGCAACACACTATGTCAAACAAAACCAGCTCATCCAATTCCGTCCTATAGAAAATTGGTAGCACATCTTGCCCCATTGTATTTCATTCGTAACTAGGTAACTTGCTGTATCTTCACCATCTCTTTCAGTCTCTCCACAAAACTGAGGATCATTCAATCAGTTTGAAACGATAAGTCATAATTTTGAACCTAACCATTTGTTCACTAACTACCTTCCATATTTTATTACATATAATTGTAGTTAACTGCATAAGAAATCTTATTTAATAGTCTGTCTAAATCTTAAGTAACACTTAAGCATTAGGATTAGTTCAAAATGCACTGCAAATTAGCGGCTATCTTTTGTGCCTAACAATGTTTTATTACATGTAAACTACATTATCTGTACGGCAAAAGAAATAAAACTTGTGTGTGTGATTGTGCTGCAGAACCAATATCTGCTACATCAACACAGTTTGCAGATGCATCTGCAACAATGCCAGTTGACAGGGACACCAGGCGATCTGATTCATATCCAGCAAATGGAGGACGTGCTTGTAGCACTGCACAAAGATGACGCGATCCCTGTTGTCCTTTGCGATCCCTGTTGTCCTTTGCGATCCCTGTTGTCCTTTGCGATCCCTGTTGTCCTTTGCGATCCCTGTTGTCCTTTGCGATCCCTGTTTTCCTTTGCGATCCCTGTTGTCCTTTACGATCCCTGTTGTCCTTTGCGATCCCTGTTGTCCTTTGCGATCCCTGTTGTCCTTTGCGATCCCTGTTGTCCTTTGCGATCCCTGTTGTCCTTTGCGATCCCTGTTGTCCTTTGCGATCCCTGTTTTCCTTTGCGATCCCTGTTGTCCTTTGCGATCCCTGTTGTCCTTTGCGATCCCTGTTGTCCTTTGCGATCCCTGTTGTCCTTTGCGATACCTGTTGTCCTTTGCGATCCCTGTTGTCCTTTGCGATCCCTGTTGTCCTTTGCGATCCCTGTTTTCCTTTGCGATCCCTGTTGTCCTTTGCGATCCCTGTTGTCCTTTGCGATCCCTGTTGTCCTTTGCGATCCCTGTTGTCCTTTGCGATACCTGTTGTCCTTTGCGATCCCTGTTGTCCTTTGCGATCCCTGTTGTCCTTTGCGATCCCTGTTGTCCTTTGCGATCCCTGTTGTCCTTTGACAGCATGCATGGACGCAAGTCTCTGTGCTGTACAGCGCTGTATAACCCTTGTGGCTTAGCGCTTCTTTTTTATAATAATAATAATAATAATAATAATAATAATAATAATAATGTGCTGCACTGAGGTAACAATGTAAACAGCCATCCAGCCGTTTAATTATATGTGGGATATAAATTATCTTAGTGAAAGGCTTCAGAAATTGTAATTATTATTATTATTACGTATCATTATTACATAGTGAACATAAGCAGTGTAATATAAATAAATAATCACTGATGTTAATATCATTATTTTTTATAATTAACTGTAGAGTATATATAGATAGTTTGAAGACTGACACTTAATGTTCTTTTGTTGATGTTGTTCCAATGTTTTCTAAGGTTTTTGTTTAATTATTTAATTATTTCATTGTTCTATATCTGATTAATACTCTAAAGTAATAGTTTATATTAATTAATATTATTATAAATTAACCCTTAAACTGTCCAAACGAAGATCTACGTTTTTTCAACATTTGAAAGTATGTAACAAAAACGTAGAGCTTTTTTTCTTTGTTTACATTTGAAAACTTGTAAAAAAATTTTGATCTACGTTTTTTTGTGTTATATTTGAAAATATTTAAAAAAAAATAGATCTACTTTTGGAGCACTACGCATGTGAACGTAGATCTGTTTGGACAGTTTAAGGGTTAAAGATAATAAACTGGTTTAAGCCATTCTTTAGAGTTTGAGAAAAATGTTGTTACAGAGAGTAGTTTGTTAAACTAAAAATTTGGAGACACACTCCTAGGCGAGGCGTCTCAAAACGCAGACACAGCCTGATACATATTTTTCGTGACTCACGAAATCGTAATGACACGATTGCAAACAAACCATACCACTTTTGTCCAGTGGCTAATGCGACGGTCTGGAGTTTTGAGACTCTCTGATCGCGGGTTCTATCCCCACCCGTGGTATGGCCTGATACATTTTCTTTGATTAGTTTTTAGCCAGAATATGTATTCCTGTTGCTAACGAGTACGTTTATACCTATTAATAATGTGTTAAAGTTAGGAATATCTACTTGGGGAAACTAGCCCAAGCCGGAACGTCAATGCCATTCCTCAAAATATTATTTTATATCTCCTTGTGACCTGGACTATTATAATATAGTTACTAATTATATACTATTTATCGATTAGTATATTAATATAAGTAGTCAACTTTTCTTCTGGGGGCCCCTTCAAAGGATGCCGCCTTTTCACACCTATGTGCTAATGACCTTGACCCTATGATAATGACCCTTCCGGGCACGTGTCCCCTTTTCACACCTATGTGCTAATGACCATGACCTCGCTCTCGAGACTACCTCACCCTTGACCCCCCCAACCAATACCCCCGCCCACGACCCCCCCCCCTTCGCGACCCCCCCCCCGTCGCGCCGCGCCCGCGCGCCCCGCCCGCGCGCCCCGCCCGCGCGCCCCGCCCGCCCGCGCGCCCGCCCGCGCGCCCGCCCGCGCCTTCTGCTACGCCTTCTGCAGCGTCGTCCGGATCGCCCCCCCGCGCCTCGAATTTTTTTTTTCTTATGATCTCCTCGGATCAAGTTTTTGGATTCCCCCCTATGGGGTTTTCGAAATTCTCCATCTCCTTGGATCAAGGTTTTTGGATTTCTCCATCTCCTTGGATCAAGGTTTTTGGATTTCTCCATCTCCTCGGATCAAGTTTTTGGATTCCCCCCTATGGGGTTTTCGAAATTCTCCATCTCCTTGGATCAAGGTTTTTGGATTTCTCCATCTCCTCGGATCAAGTTTTTTGGATTCCTCCCTATGGGGTTTTCGAAATTCTCCATCTCCTCGGATCAAGTTTTTTTGGATAATACCAAGACTCCATCTCCTCAGATCAAATTTTTTGGATTCCCCCTATGGGGGGTTTCGAAAAGTCTCCATCTCCTCGGATCAAGTTTTTAAGGTTCCCCCTCTCACTTTCACCCCCATCCCAAAATTTCTCGATATTACAAGTTTTTGCATTCCCCCCTATGGGGGTTTTCGAAATTCTCCATCTCCTTGGATCAAATTTTTAAGGTTCCCCCTCCCACTTTCACCCCCAACCCCAAAAATTTCTCGATGATACAAGTTTTGGATTCCCCCCTATGGGGTTTTCGAAATTCTCCAATTCCTCGGATCAAGGTTTTTTTTTTTGGGTACCCCTCCTTTCACCCCCACCATCACAATTTTTTTCACTCGATAATACAAAGACTCTACTTCCTCGGATCAAGTTTTTTGGATTCCCCCCTCTGGGGGTTTTGAATTTCTCCATCTCCTCGGATCCCCCCTCCCACTTTCACCCCCCAACCCAAAAATTTCTCGATGATACCAAGTTTTTGGATTCCCCCCTATGGGGTTTTCGAAATTCTCCATTTCCTTGGATCAAGTTTTTTGATTACCCCTCCCACTTTCACCCCCACCCCAAATTTTATCGATAATACCATGACTCCATCTCCTTGGATCAAGTTTTTTGGGTACCCCTCCTTTCACCCCAAATTTTCTCGACAATACAAGTTTTGGATTCCCCCCTATGGGTTTTCGAAATTCTCCATCTCCTTGGATCAAGGTTTTTGGATTGTCCCTCCTTCCACCACACCCCCCAATCCCAAAAATTTCTCAATATTACCAAATTTTTGGATTCCCCCCTATGGGGGTTTCGAAATTCTCCAATTCCTTGGATCAAGGTTTTTTGGTTTCCTCCCCTCTGGGGGTAAGCATTCAAATGAACTCCTCCTATGGGGCATGGTGCTCTCTCTTACTACAAGTCTAAACAAGTGTGACGTCAGTATTCCTCTCATTAATGTGTTTACTCGACGGTCAGTGACGTCACGCACACAGGCTGAATCATGACGACCCTTTAGTTCATTCAAGTTAATAAGGGGATATAGTACCTACATCATAGGGAAAACATTTTCATCATCAGAAAAGTCACATTTTTTGTTTCGTTAATACCCATAACAATCCAACAATTTCTTTACAACACAAGTCTAGACATTTTTCATCTCAGGTCACTCCCCCCCCCCCACGAAGTAACCTCCTCCCCACCCTCCCGAACCCTCACACTCCAACCAACACCTCACAATTTTCACTCATAACCCCCAATTTTTCTCGTTTTAACCCTTTTAGTTCATTAAAGTTAATAAGGGGATACAGTACATCAGAAAGTCACCGCATCCACTTTTCGATAAATTCACTAGTCACAATTTTACATATTACGAAGTTAAATACGCACTTTTACTTTGAACACCTTCAAAACACTCTCTTAAATCATTTGAATACTCACAAAAATACCTTTATACATTTCCAAACAACACTGAAATACTCCAAAACATCATTCGAACACCCCCCCCCCCAAAATCACCTCTGAATACTCCCAGAACACCTTCATAAGTACTCTTGCACATCATTTGAACACCTTCATAAGTACTCTCATAATCATTTGTACACCTTCAAAAAACACCTTTGAATACTCACATAAACACCCTTGAACACCTTCAAAACACCTTTGAATAACCTCAAAACACCTTTGAACACCTTCAAAACAAAACAACATTTGAACACACTTAAAACACCTTTGAACACCTTTGAACATTTCCAAACAACACTGAAACACTTCCAAAAACACCATTTGACTACTCCCAAATACACCACTGAATACTAAAACACCACTGAATACACTCAAAACACCACCAAAATCACCATGAAACACTTCCAAAAAAACACAATTTGAGTACTCCCAATTACACACTGAATACTACTAAAACACCACTGAATTCAATCAAAAACACCCTTCAACACCTTCAAACACCCTTGAACACCTTCAAAACACTCTTGAACACTTTTCAAAAACACCTTTGAACATTTCCAATCAACACTGAAACACTTCCAAAAAAAAACACAATTTGAGTACTCCCAATTACACCACTGAATACTACTAAAACACCGCTGAATTCAATCAAAACACCCTTCAACACCTTCAAACACCCTTGAACACCTTCAAAACACTCTTGAACACTTTTCAAAAACACCTTTGAACATTTCCAATCAACACTGAAACACTTCCAAAAAAAAAAAAAACACAATTTGAGTACTCCCAATTACACCACTGAATACTACTAAAACACCGCTGAATTCAATCAAAACACCCTTCAACACCTTCAAAACACCTTTGAACACCTTTGAACACCTTCAAAACACCTTTGAACACCTTTGAACATTTCCAAACAACACTGAAACACTTCCAAAAAAACACCATTTGAGTACTCCCAAATACACCACTGAATACTAAAACACCACTGAATACACTCAAAACACCACCAAAATCACCATAAACTAAGATCAACACCCACATCCCACAACACCCACAACCCACAACACCCACATTTTTTTCTCGTTTTATCTAATTTCATCAGAAAAGTCACAACACCCACACCCCCCATTTTTTTCTCGTTTTAACCCTTTTAGTTCATTAAAGTTAAATAAGGGGACACACTACATCAGAAAAAGTCCCAACAACAACCCACTTATAACATTTTTTTTTCGGTATCTCTAGTTCGACAACAACACCCACAACACCCACATCCCACAACACCCATGAACATTTCCAAAACACTATTTGAGTACTCCCAATTACACCACTGATTACTACTAAAACACCGCTGAATTCAATCAAAACACCCTTCAACACCTTCAAACACCCCTGAACACCTTCAAAACACTCTTGAACACTTTTCAAAAACACCTTTGTACATTTCCAATCAACACTGAAACACTTCCAAAAACACCATTTGAGTACTCCCAATTACACCACTGATTACTACTAAAACACCGCTGAATTCAATCAAAACACCCTTCAACACCTTCAAACACCCTTGAACACACTCAAAACACCCTTCAACACCTTCAAAACACCTTTGAACACCTTCAAAGCACCTTTGAACACATTCAAAACACTCTCATAATCATTTGAACACCTTCATAAGTACTCTCATAATCATTTGTACACCTTCAAAAAAAAACAACATTTGAACACACTCAAAACACCTTTGAACATTTCCAAACAATACTGAAACACTTCCAAAAACACCATTTGAGTACTCCCAAATACACCACTGAATACTAAATCACCACTGAATACACTCAAAACACCACCAAAATCACCATAAACTAAGATCAACACCCACATCCCACAACACCCACAACCCACAACACCCACAATTTTTTCTCGTTTTATCTAATTTCATCAGAAAGTCACAACACCCACACCCCCCATTTTTTTTCTCGTTTTAACCCTTTTAGTTCATTAAAGTTAATAAGGGGCCACACTACATCAGAAAAAGTCACAAAAACAACCCACTTATAACGTCTTTTCGGTATCTCTAGTTCGACAACATCACCCACATCCCACATCACCCACATCCCACATCCCCCACACACAGACACACACACACACACACACACACATCCCTAACCTAACCTAACCTAACCTAACTTAACCTAACCTAACCTAACCTAACCTAACCTAACCTAACTTATCCTAACCTAGCCTAACCTAACCTAACCTTACCTAAATTATCCTAACCTAACCTAACCTAACCCAACCTAACCTAACCTAACCTAGCCTAACCTAACTTAACCTAACCTAACCTAACCTACCCTAACCTAACCTAACCTAACCTATCTTAACCTTACCTAACCTAACCTAACCTAACCTAGCCTAACCTAACTTAACCTAACCTAACCTAACCTACCCTAACCTAACCTAGCCTAACCTATCTTAACCTTACCTAACCTAACCTAGCCGAACCTATCCTAACCTAACCTAAAATATATTGGAACACTTCCAAAATACATTAGAGTACTCCAGAATTACTTTGAACGACTCCATTTTTGGATATTTCCAAATTAGTTTTGAAAACTTTATCGTAAAATCGAACATTATTTTTCTTGTTGGTAAAACACACTCAATGGTAGAAATATTTACTCGATTTCCGAATAGAAGCACTGTCCTCGCTCTGAGAGACTCATTGTGGGTCACCCCAACACATGGTGTAATGCGCTTCACACCCAAGGTAGAACATAACACCTGCGTCAACTCAGGACAGACAGGCGCCATGTAATGCGGGTAACATCCAAGGTAGAAAATCATCTCTTTCCAGACCAACTGTCTATCCTAACCTAACCTAACCTAACCTAATTCCTAACCTAACCTAACCTCACCTAACCGAACCTAACCTAACTCCATCAATCACCTCTATCCTAACCTAACCTAACCCAACCTAACTCCATCAAACACCTCTATCCTAACCTAACCTAACCTATCCTAACCTAACCTAACTCCATCAAACACCTCGAATACTACCTAACTTAACCTAACCTAACCTTACCTAACCTACCGAACCCAACCTAACCTAACCTAACCTATCCTAACCTGTCCCAACCTAACCTATCCTAACCTATCCTAACCTAACCTAACCTAACCTAACCTAACTTATCCTATGCTAACCTAACCTAACTTATCCTAACCTAACCTATCCTAACCTAACCTAAACACTGACTAACTTTGAACCAACTCTGAACACCACTGATCTTCTTCAAAAATGCTCTGCACATCATTTGAACACCTTCAAAAAAACACCATCAAACACCTCCGAATACTCCCAAAAAACACTACTGATTACTACCAAATCACCACTGAATACTACCAATCACCGTCAAAATCACCAGAAACTAAGTTTAACATCACCATCTAACATCCTTTTTATAGAAATCCCCTCAAATCACTATAACCAAGAACTCCCTCCCCATTTGACGCATAAAAAAAAAAAGCATGAACACAAACCTAATACGCAAACACTTAGTACATGATCACCATCAACTGAAAACATATCTTGTACACACACATAATATAAGACAATCACCAACTACAATCACCCATGTTCACTTACCTCAAAATCACTAATATCACAGAAAACAATCATTTTTATAAACATTTCACACACAAAAAAAAAAAAATCATATTTGACAATATCTAAGCGCACTCACCTCACTACCACCAACACACGATGTCTCACCTCACAGGACCGACAAAGCTCACCTCCAGTGACGTCACACTCCCATTGTGTTACTTGGTGGTTGGTAACATCACACCTAACCCCCCTTGTTTCAACCTATTGTACCCTACATTATCTAAGAACACTATATCCAACACGATTACCAGATTTTATGATCCCCAACACCAAGATCACAGAAAACACACATTTTTTATAATTATTCACACAAAAATCACGATCACCAATTCCATATCATGTTTACCGTCATCTATCAACACTAATCACCAAGATCACCAAAAAATCTAAGATCATGCATCTCAAAACTACTATGATCACTGAAAACACTTATTTTTTAAACATTCGCACAAAAATAAGACATACACAAAAATACCACAACACTTCCACCAACATCTATAACATAACATGAGCACTATAACATATCACTATCACAAAAAAAAATAATACACAGACACCCACATATTATACATTTCAATTGCAAATTTAAGACATGAGACATACACACCAAATCTAAGACATTCACCTCCAACTAAGACATACACATCACCCCTAAAACTTCCTTCCTTATTCATTCCGTATATCTCCTAGAGCTGTTTTAACCCCGACGGATCCATCACGACGTAGGAGCCAGAGGAACCATCACCACTCCAACACCACCTACTACACTCTGGCTCCTACGTCGTGGTGGATCCGTCGGGGTTAAAACAGCTCTAGGAGATATACGGAATGAATAAGGAAGGAAGTTTTAGGGGTGATGTGTATGTCTTAGTTGGAGGTGAATGTCTTAGATTTGGTGTGTATGTCTCATGTCTTAAATTTGCAATTGAAATGTATAATATGTGGGTGTCTGTGTATTATTTTTTTTTGTGATAGTGATATGTTATAGTGCTCATGTTATGTTATAGATGTTGGTGGAAGTGTTGTGGTATTTTTGTGTATGTCTTATTTTTGTGCGAATGTTTAAAAAATAAGTGTTTTCAGTGATCATAGTAGTTTTGAGATGCATGATCTTAGATTTTTTGGTGATCTTGGTGATTAGTGTTGATAGATGACGGTAAACATGATATGGAATTGGTGATCGTGATTTTTGTGTGAATAATTATAAAAAATGTGTGTTTTCTGTGATCTTGGTGTTGGGGATCATAAAATCTGGTAATCGTGTTGGATATAGTGTTCTTAGATAATGTAGGGTACAATAGGTTGAAACAAGGGGGGTTAGGTGTGATGTTACCAACCACCAAGTAACACAATGGGAGTGTGACGTCACTGGAGGTGAGCTTTGTCGGTCCTGTGAGGTGAGACATCGTGTGTTGGTGGTAGTGAGGTGAGTGCGCTTAGATATTGTCAAATATGATTTTTTTTTTTTTTGTGTGTGAAATGTTTATAAAAATGATTGTTTTCTGTGATATTAGTGATTTTGAGGTAAGTGAACATGGGTGATTGTAGTTGGTGATTGTCTTATATTATGTGTGTGTACAAGATATGTTTTCAGTTGATGGTGATCATGTACTAAGTGTTTGCGTATTAGGTTTGTGTTCATGCTTTTTTTTTTTATGCGTCAAATGGGGAGGGAGTTCTTGGTTATAGTGATTTGAGGGGATTTCTATAAAAAGGATGTTAGATGGTGATGTTAAACTTAGTTTCTGGTGATTTTGACGGTGATTGGTAGTATTCAGTGGTGATTTGGTAGTAATCAGTAGTGTTTTTTGGGAGTATTCGGAGGTGTTTGATGGTGTTTTTTTGAAGGTGTTCAAATGATGTGCAGAGCATTTTTGAAGAAGATCAGTGGTGTTCAGAGTTGGTTCAAAGTTAGTCAGTGTTTAGGTTAGGTTAGGATAGGTTAGGTTAGGATAAGTTAGGTTAGGTTAGCATAGGATAAGTTAGGTTAGGTTAGGTTAGGTTAGGTTAGGATAGGTTAGGATAGGTTAGGTTGGGACAGGTTAGGATAGGTTAGGTTAGGTTAGGTTGGGTTCGGTAGGTTAGGTAAGGTTAGGTTAGGTTAAGTTAGGTAGTATTCGAGGTGTTTGATGGAGTTAGGTTAGGTTAGGATAGGTTAGGTTAGGTTAGGATAGAGGTGTTTGATGGAGTTAGGTTGGGTTAGGTTAGGTTAGGATAGAGGTGATTGATGGAGTTAGGTTAGGTTCGGTTAGGTGAGGTTAGGTTAGGTTAGGAATTAGGTTAGGTTAGGTTAGGTTAGGATAGACAGTTGGTCTGGAAAGAGATGATTTTCTACCTTGGATGTTACCCGCATTACATGGCGCCTGTCTGTCCTGAGTTGACGCAGGTGTTATGTTCTACCTTGGGTGTGAAGCGCATTACACCATGTGTTGGGGTGACCCACAATGAGTCTCTCAGAGCGAGGACAGTGCTTCTATTCGGAAATCGAGTAAATATTTCTACCATTGAGTGTGTTTTACCAACAAGAAAAATAATGTTCGATTTTACGATAAAGTTTTCAAAACTAATTTGGAAATATCCAAAAATGGAGTCGTTCAAAGTAATTCTGGAGTACTCTAATGTATTTTGGAAGTGTTCCAATATATTTTAGGTTAGGTTAGGATAGGTTCGGCTAGGTTAGGTTAGGTAAGGTTAAGATAGGTTAGGCTAGGTTAGGTTAGGGTAGGTTAGGTTAGGTTAGGTTAAGTTAGGTTAGGCTAGGTTAGGTTAGGTTAGGTTAGGTAAGGTTAAGATAGGTTAGGTTAGGTTAGGTTAGGGTAGGTTAGGTTAGGTTAGGTTAAGTTAGGTTAGGCTAGGTTAGGTTAGGTTAGGTTGGGTTAGGTTAGGTTAGGTTAGGATAATTTAGGTAAGGTTAGGTTAGGTTAGGCTAGGTTAGGATAAGTTAGGTTAGGTTAGGTTAGGTTAGGTTAGGTTAGGTTAAGTTAGGTTAGGTTAGGTTAGGTTAGGGATGTGTGTGTGTGTGTGTGTGTGTCTGTGTGTGGGGGATGTGGGATGTGGGTGATGTGGGATGTGGGTGTTGTTGTCGAACTAGAGATACCGAAAAGACGTTATAAGTGGGTTGTTTTTGTGACTTTTTCTGATGTAGTGTGGCCCCTTATTAACTTTAATGAACTAAAAGGGTTAAAACGAGAAAAAAAATGGGGGGTGTGGGTGTTGTGACTTTCTGATGAAATTAGATAAAACGAGAAAAAATTGTGGGTGTTGTGGGTTGTGGGTGTTGTGGGATGTGGGTGTTGATCTTAGTTTATGGTGATTTTGGTGGTGTTTTGAGTGTATTCAGTGGTGATTTAGTATTCAGTGGTGTATTTGGGAGTACTCAAATGGTGTTTTTGGAAGTGTTTCAGTATTGTTTGGAAATGTTCAAAGGTGTTTTGAGTGTGTTCAAATGTTGTTTTTTTTTGAAGGTGTACAAATGATTATGAGAGTACTTATGAAGGTGTTCAAATGATTATGAGAGTGTTTTGAATGTGTTCAAAGGTGCTTTGAAGGTGTTCAAAGGTGTTTTGAAGGTGTTGAAGGGTGTTTTGAGTGTGTTCAAGGGTGTTTGAAGGTGTTGAAGGGTGTTTTGATTGAATTCAGCGGTGTTTTAGTAGTAATCAGTGGTGTAATTGGGAGTACTCAAATGGTGTTTTTGGAAGTGTTTCAGTGTTGATTGGAAATGTACAAAGGTGTTTTTGAAAAGTGTTCAAGAGTGTTTTGAAGGTGTTCAGGGGTGTTTGAAGGTGTTGAAGGGTGTTTTGATTGAATTCAGCGGTGTTTTAGTAGTAATCAGTGGTGTAATTGGGAGTACTCAAATAGTGTTTTGGAAATGTTCATGGGTGTTGTGGGATGTGGGTGTTGTGGGTGTTGTTGTCGAACTAGAGATACCGAAAAAAAAATGTTATAAGTGGGTTGTTGTTGGGACTTTTTCTGATGTAGTGTGTCCCCTTATTTAACTTTAATGAACTAAAAGGGTTAAAACGAGAAAAAAATGGGGGGTGTGGGTGTTGTGACTTTTCTGATGAAATTAGATAAAACGAGAAAAAAATGTGGGTGTTGTGGGTTGTGGGTGTTGTGGGATGTGGGTGTTGATCTTAGTTTATGGTGATTTTGGTGGTGTTTTGAGTGTATTCAGTGGTGTTTTAGTATTCAGTGGTGTATTTGGGAGTACTCAAATGGTGTTTTTTTTTGGAAGTGTTTCAGTGTTGTTTGGAAATGTTCAAAGGTGTTCAAAGGTGTTTTGAAGGTGTTCAAAGGTGTTCAAAGGTGTTTTGAAGGTGTTGAAGGGTGTTTTGATTGAATTCAGCGGTGTTTTAGTAGTATTCAGTGGTGTAATTGGGAGTACTCAAATTGTGTTTTTTTTTTTTTTGGAAGTGTTTCAGTGTTGATTGGAAATGTTCAAAGGTGTTTTTGAAAAGTGTTCAAGAGTGTTTTGAAGGTGTTCAAGGGTGTTTGAAGGTGTTGAAGGGTGTTTTGATTGAATTCAGCGGTGTTTTAGTAGTATTCAGTGGTGTAATTGGGAGTACTCAAATTGTGTTTTTTTTTGGAAGTGTTTCAGTGTTGATTGGAAATGTTCAAAGGTGTTTTTGAAAAGTGTTCAAGAGTGTTTTGAAGGTGTTCAAGGGTGTTTGAAGGTGTTGAAGGGTGTTTTTGATTGAATTCAGTGGTGTTTTAGTAGTATTCAGTGTGTAATTGGGAGTACTCAAATTGTGTTTTTTTGGAAGTGTTTCATGGTGATTTTGGTGGTGTTTTGAGTGTATTCAGTGGTGTTTTAGTATTCAGTGGTGTATTTGGGAGTAGTCAAATGGTGTTTTTGGAAGTGTTTCAGTGTTGTTTGGAAATGTTCAAAGGTGTTCAAAGGTGTTTTAAGTGTGTTCAAATGTTGTTTTGTTTTGAAGGTGTTCAAAGGTGTTTTGAGGTTATTCAAAGGTGTTTTGAAGGTGTTCAAGGGTGTTTATGTGAGTATTCAAAGGTGTTTTTTGAAGGTGTACAAATGATTATGAGAGTACTTATGAAGGTGTTCAAATGATGTGCAAGAGTACTTATGAAGGTGTTCTGGGAGTATTCAGAGGTGATTTTGGGGGGGGGGGTGTTCGAATGATGTTTTGGAGTATTTCAGTGTTGTTTGGAAATGTATAAAGGTATTTTTGTGAGTATTCAAATGATTTAAGAGAGTGTTTTGAAGGTGTTCAAAGTAAAAGTGCGTATTTAACTTCGTAATATGTAAAATTGTGACTAGTGAATTTATCGAAAAGTGGATGCGGTGACTTTCTGATGTACTGTATCCCCTTATTAACTTTAATGAACTAAAAGGGTTAAAACGAGAAAAATTGGGGGTTATGAGTGAAAATTGTGAGGTGTTGGTTGGAGTGTGAGGGTTCGGGAGGGTGGGGAGGAGGTTACTTCGTGGGGGGGGGGAGTGACCTGAGATGAAAAATGTCTAGACTTGTGTTGTAAAGAAATTGTTGGATTGTTATGGGTATTAACGAAACAAAAAATGTGACTTTTCTGATGATGAAAATGTTTTCCCTATGATGTAGGTACTATATCCCCTTATTAACTTGAATGAACTAAAGGGTCGTCATGATTCAGCCTGTGTGCGTGACGTCACTGACCGTCGAGTAAACACATTAATGAGAGGAATACTGACGTCACACTTGTTTAGACTTGTAGTAAGAGAGAGCACCATGCCCCATAGGAGGAGTTCATTTGAATGCTTACCCCCAGAGGGGAGGAAACCAAAAAACCTTGATCCAAGGAATTGGAGAATTTCGAAACCCCCATAGGGGGGAATCCAAAAATTTGGTAATATTGAGAAATTTTTGGGATTGGGGGGTGTGGTGGAAGGAGGGACAATCCAAAAACCTTGATCCAAGGAGATGGAGAATTTCGAAAACCCATAGGGGGGAATCCAAAACTTGTATTGTCGAGAAAATTTGGGGTGAAAGGAGGGGTACCCAAAAAACTTGATCCAAGGAGATGGAGTCATGGTATTATCGATAAAATTTGGGGTGGGGGTGAAAGTGGGAGGGGTAATCAAAAAACTTGATCCAAGGAAATGGAGAATTTCGAAAACCCCATAGGGGGGAATCCAAAAACTTGGTATCATCGAGAAATTTTTGGGTTGGGGGGTGAAAGTGGGAGGGGGGATCCGAGGAGATGGAGAAATTCAAAACCCCCAGAGGGGGGAATCCAAAAAACTTGATCCGAGGAAGTAGAGTCTTTGTATTATCGAGTGAAAAAAATTGTGATGGTGGGGGTGAAAGGAGGGGTACCCAAAAAAAAAAACCTTGATCCGAGGAATTGGAGAATTTCGAAAACCCCATAGGGGGGAATCCAAAACTTGTATCATCGAGAAATTTTTGGGGTTGGGGGTGAAAGTGGGAGGGGGAACCTTAAAAATTTGATCCAAGGAGATGGAGAATTTCGAAAACCCCCATAGGGGGGAATGCAAAAACTTGTAATATCGAGAAATTTTGGGATGGGGGTGAAAGTGAGAGGGGGAACCTTAAAAACTTGATCCGAGGAGATGGAGACTTTTCGAAACCCCCCATAGGGGGAATCCAAAAAATTTGATCTGAGGAGATGGAGTCTTGGTATTATCCAAAAAAACTTGATCCGAGGAGATGGAGAATTTCGAAAACCCCATAGGGAGGAATCCAAAAAACTTGATCCGAGGAGATGGAGAAATCCAAAAACCTTGATCCAAGGAGATGGAGAATTTCGAAAACCCCATAGGGGGGAATCCAAAAACTTGATCCGAGGAGATGGAGAAATCCAAAAACCTTGATCCAAGGAGATGGAGAAATCCAAAAACCTTGATCCAAGGAGATGGAGAATTTCGAAAACCCCATAGGGGGGAATCCAAAAACTTGATCCGAGGAGATCATAAGAAAAAAAAAATTCGAGGCGCGGGGGGGCGATCCGGACGACGCTGCAGAAGGCGTAGCAGAAGGCGCGGGCGGGCGCGCGGGCGGGCGCGCGGGCGGGCGGGGCGCGCGGGCGGGGCGCGCGGGCGGGGCGCGCGGGCGCGGCGCGAAGGGGGGGGGGGTCGCGAAGGGGGGGGGGGTCGTGGGCGGGGGTATTGGTTGGGGGGGTCAAGGGTGAGGTAGTCTCGAGAGCGAGGTCATGGTCATTAGCACATAGGTGTGAAAAGGGGACACGTGCCCGGAAGGGTCATTATCATAGGGTCAAGGTCATTAGCACATAGGTGTGAAAAGGCGGCATCCTTTGAAGGGGCCCCCAGAAGAAAAGTTGACTACTAATATATCAGCATATTATTTGCTTGGAGTTATTGAATAAATTTTATAGCTAAACCTGCCACTTTCATGAAACATTCCAAGGAAAGGAAGCTAATTCCAGAGTAAAACCAAGAAGCCAGAGAAAGTCTAGGGAAGTTGGTGAGTTCAATCACTCAAGTTCTTGGTTAGAAATCTTAATGATCTCTATTAACACTGACTTTATAAGAATATGTCCAAACCTGCCTACTTATTTTTTTCTGGCGATGGTACTTTGACTGTGTTTAATAGGTGACCCACACAGTTCCAGGTGAGTTATAAGCTATGCCACTATATATATATATATATATATATATATATATATATATATATATATATATATATATATATATATATATATATATATATATATATATATATATATATAAACATTGTCTCTACGTCTACAGCAGGACTCGAACCTGTTAACTGTGTATCAGAGTCTACAGTACTTTGCCACGGCGTGGGCTGGCTCCGCGGTACAGTACTGTAGACTGATACCGAGTTAGCAGATTCGGATCTTGCTGTGGACGTAGAGACAATGTAAATAATTTTGCCTGTTTACGAATTGTTAAGCGTATATATATATGTATATATATATATATATATATATATATATATATATATATATATATATATATATATATATATATACATACAAAGATCACGCACCCCTCAGAGCTAGGTGTTGTACTGTGATCCGAGGACATACCATAGTGTGGGTACCTCAGAGCTAATTTCATTCTACTCCCCGTTTGGTGTACTGGCCATTTCCTTGAAATCATAATTATATAACGAATATATTTAAAATAAAAACAATGGTTTAGAAACACAATTAATACATTTAAAAACCATTAAGCAGTGAATAAAAAATGAACAAATTTGCGATATCTAAAAATATATTATCACCCACGAGGTATATATATATATATATATATATATATATATATATATATATATATATATATATATATATATATATATTATATATATATATATATATATATATATATATATATATATATATATTATATATATATATATATATATATATATATATATATATATATATATATATATATATATATATATATATATGCAATAAGATCACAGTAAACAGGTGATTTCAGAATATGCAAAACAACCACTCTGAAAGAATAGAGAAATTCCAAGCGCTTTCGTGACTACTCACATTATCAAGGAACTATGAACTATTATCAAGGAACATAGTTCCTTGATAATGTGAGTAGTCACGAAAGCGCTTGGAATTTCTCTATTCTTTCAGAGTGGTTGTTTTGCATATATATATATATATATATATATATATATATATATATATATATATATATATATATATATATATATATATATATATATATATATATATATATATATATATATATACGAGGTAGGGAAATACTACAAGTGTGGCCAATTAAATCACTAACGATTGCTGCCAATTAGTGGGCTAACAAGGGTAGACATTCAGACGTGTTATACCTCGGGAGAGCATAGTGCTCAGCCGGGTTAGAGCAATATACAACGCTGGCCCCACAGTAGTGTGTTATAGATGAACTCTATTATCTAAGCATTACCACTCTTCAGATATTTTAACATTCCCTGTTTATGTAATATTTCCTTTCTAGCTTATCTGGCTTTGCCTAAGCTTGTGCAGCATTGGTTCTGAGATCCCGTTGCTGGGTCTCTAAGCTTGGGCCCCTGGGGTTCTCGAGATCGTCCCCTGGGGTTCTTGAGATCGGTCCCCTGGGGGTTCTTGAGATCGGTCCCCTGGGGGTTCTTGAGATCGGGCCCCTGGGGTTCTTGATATCTGTCCTCTGGGGGTTCTTGAGATCGGTCAACTGGGGGTTTTTGAGATCGGTCCCCTAGGGGTTCTTGAGATCGGGCCCCTGGGGTTCTTGATATCTGTCCTCTGAGGGTTCTTGAGATCGGTCCCCTAAGGGTTGTTGATTTCGGGCCACTTGGACCACAATACAAATAAATTTAAAACAATAAATTATTATCGTCGACAAAATTTTAAATCGTTTCATTAAACAATATCTTTCAAGAATAACTCTCACTTGAAAGAGATAAAACTTAAGACGACATTTTTTGGAGAGTCTTGATCCACACTCAAGACTCAGACACACGTGGATCAGTTCTAACACTGCACCCACAAACAAAGTTGTATATTATTCTCGCTGTTGGATATAGAGTTTAATATTTACAGCTTACTGCTAACTTACTTTTAGCATTACGGCTTACTGCTGATATTATAGCTTACTCGTAACAATTTAGGAAGTTATTGCTAATATTAGCGCTTAATCTTTATATTACAGCACACATCTAGCATTATAACTAAATTAATATTAAAGGTTACTGCTAAGATTATAGTTTACTGTCATTATACCTTACTGCTAACAATTGTAATTTACTGCTAACATTATACGCTCTTGGTATCACTAGACAAAATATTATGTATACTGTACACTCAAGGCAAACAAGGAGGACTGCAGGACTGCACGAGAAACTTCTCAACTTTCCTACCACAAGAGAGCAATGTCGGAGAAACATAAGTGAGCGAGGCAGTAACAGATGTAATGAGTGAAGTAGCGAGCGAGGAAGCAAGGAATGCCGCAAGTGAGGCAGCGAATTGGTCCGCGAGCAATGCAGTAAGAAAGACCGCGAGCGAGGAAGCAACGCCACGAGATAGGAAAAAAAGAAAGCGTGCGAGTCAGTGAGTGAGGCAGGGACTGACGCAGGGAAGAAGGCAGATAGCGAGGTAAGGAGTGAGATAATGAGCGAGGCAGCAAGCTAGGTAGTAGTGAGGCACCCGAGAAGATGAGTATGAAGATGAATATGGCAGGCTGGATTTCCCGTCCATCTTTTGAGTTTCTCCATTGACTGGTCCCCTGATGACTAACTGGCGAAGAGAGAAATATTTTACTGGCTAATTTGCTCCCCGTGGTTTTACTGACTCATCCTTCATGGAATGGCTGTCTTGTTCTCCAATGAAACAATACTTGTCGGAATTGTATCAACAATAATACGGCTGACTTCTTTCCCATGGACTTGCTGATTTTATCCGTAGTAATTGGCCTCACATAACCGAGAAAGAACAGGGACAACTACATCTTCTCTGAGCACAGAACACAACAAAAGCAATGGAGCCGAAGATATTATCTTAGATGCTGAAGCAGGGAGGAACGGCCTTTGTAAACCACTCTTACAAACATTTACTTAAAACAATAATGATAGGAAAATTGCCACAGGAAGGTACAGAAAATATTAATGAAAGTTGATAGATACGCAACACTAAGCCATAGTCTAATATCCCTGACTAACATTTCGCTGAATATAAAAGAGAAAATAGCAGTAGTCACTAGAAGAACACCTAGAGACCACAGAATTTATTTGGGAACAACATGGCTTCAGGAATTGAAAAGCTTGCCTCAAGAACCCAACAGATTCCATGGGTATCATAATGAAGCTACATATTACTTTACTGTAAAGAGTCCTTTGACACAGTACCGTACAGAAGACTAAGACAAACAAAAAAATAGTTAATTGGTAGTGGGAAGGAACTAGAAACGAATAGAAGGATACCTTAACAAAATTAGACAAAGCCACCTGAGAAGTGACGTATAAGAATCAGTGACGTAATCAGCGACGAACCTCAAGGCATAGTCCTGAGACCAATATAATTCTTGGTTTAAATAAAAACAAGCATAGGTAATTATAATTACGTCATTACACAGGGACAAACATAAATGCACAAAATATTTATACTTAACGTGAATATTTGTAGGTCATAGCGTCAAAATTTTAGGATATAGGATATAGGCATAGGAAAAATATAAGAAATTGTGTGCAAAATTATAAAACAATTAACTACGAATTTTATATGTTCCTGACACATAAATTGCTTAAGAAAGAATACAAATTCACTTAGGTTATTGAATCTTCAAGAAAGCAAACAGAAATGCATCGAAGATCTTCAGATTATTCAGTTTCCATATCTACGAGTCTTTAAATAACCTAAATGTACTCAAACATGAATATGTTATCCAATATGAGTACCAGATTATGAGGGAAGAAAATTAATGCCCAGACATATCAGGAATCAGAAAGACCAAACTATCAGTAATAATAACGTAATCTTACTTTTCAAGAAATGGACAAAAATAATGATGCAAGACCTGAAATGGAGAGATTGTTCTTAACTATTTCAGTAAAATTTAGAATTTGCTCCAACTTGGACTAAAATTATGGGTTATTATCCTGTTGGAGTGTGAGCAAAGTAACATTGATTAAGGGATCCGTGGAAATAGGTTAGCCGGATTTGAGTTCTGGAGGTGGGTAGTGCCTGCACTCTGAAGGAGGGTGGAGGTGGGAAGCATAGTGCCTGCACTCTGAAGGAGGGTGGAGGTGGGAAGTATAGTGCCTGCACTCTGAAGGAGGGTGGAGGTGGGAAGTATAGTGTCTGCACTCTGCAGGGAGGGTGGAGGTGGGAAGTATAGTGCCTGCACTCTGCAGGGAGGGTGGAGGTGGGAAGTATAGTGCCTGCACTCTGCAGGGAGGGTGGAGGTGGGAAGTATAGTGCCTGCACTCTGCAGGGAGGGTGGAGGTGGGAAGTATAGTGCCTGCACTCTGAAGGAAGGGTGGAGGTGGGAAGTATAGTGCCTGCACTCTGCAGGGAGGGTGGAGGTGGGAAGTATAGTGCCTGCACTCTGCAGGGAGGGTGGAGGTGGGAAGTATAGTGCCTGCACTCTGCAGGGAGGGTGGAGGTGGGAAGTATAGTGCCTGCACTCTGCAGGGAGGGTGGAGGTGGGAAGTATAGTGCCTGCACTCTGCAGGGAGGGTGGAGGTGGGAAGTATAGTGCCTGGACTCTGAAGGAGGGTGGAGGTGGGAAGTATAGTGCCTGCACTCTGAAGGAGGGTGGAGGTGGCTCTCGGGTCATCCTGGCTCTCGGGTCATCCTGGCTCTCGGGTCATCCTGGCTCTCGGGTCATCCTGGCTCTCGGGTCATCCTGGCTCTCGGGTCATCCTGGCTCTCGGGTCATCCTGGCTCTCGGGTCATCCTGGCTCTCGAGTCATCCTGGCTCTCGGGTCATCCTGGCTCTCGGGTCATCCTGGCTCTTGGGTTATCCTGGCTCTTGGGTCATCCTGGCTTTCGGGTCATCCTGGCTCTCGGGTCATCCTGGCTCTCGGGTCATCCTGGCTCTCGGGTCATCCTGGCTCTCGGATCATCCTGGCTCTCGGGTCATCCTGGCTCTCGGGTCATCCTGGCTCTCGGGTCATCCTGGCTCTCGGGTCATCCTGGCTCGGTGGGAAAACTGTCGATGTGTTAATAATTTTTTTTATACTTATTATATTAAGCATTCGCTGAGGCTTCTGTTTAAGAAAAATTCTACCTTTGCTGTTGAAGGATCCACATTGGTGTTGAAGGATCCACACTGGTGTTGAAGGATCCACACTGCTGTTGAAGGATCCACACTGGTGTTGAAGGATCCACACTGCTGAAGGATCCACACTGGTGTTGAAGGATCCACACTGCTGTTGAAGGATCCACACTGCTGTTGAAGGATCCACACTGCTGTTGAAGGATCCACACTGCTGTTGAAGGATCCACACTGCTGTTGAAGGATCCACACTGGTGTTGAAGGATCCACACTGATGTTGAAGGATCCACATTGCTGTTCAAAGATCCACACTGCTATTGAAGGATCCACACTGGTATTGAAGGATCCACACTGATGTTGAAGGATTCACACTGCTGTTGAAGGATCCACACTGCTGTTGAAGGATCCACACTGATGTTGAAGGATCCACGCTGCTGTTGAAGGATCCACACTGGTGTTGAAGGATCCACACTGTTGTTGAAGGATCCACGCTGCTGTTGAAGGATCCACACTGGTGTTGAAGGATCCACGCTGCTGTTGAAGGATCCACACTGGTGTTGAAGGATCCACACTGGTGTTGAAGGATCCACACTAATGTTGAAGGATCCACACTGGTGTTGAAGGATCCACACTGATGTTGAAGGATCCACACTGCTGTTGAAGGATCCACACTGGTGTTGAAGGATCCACACTGCTGTTGAAGGATCCACGCTGCTGTTGAAGGATCCACACTGGTGTTGAAGGATCCACGCTGCTGTTGAAGGATCCACACTGGTGTTGAAGGATCCACACTGGTGTTGAAGGATCCACACTGATGTTGAAGGATCCACACTGGTGTTGAAGAATCCACACTGGTGTTGAAGGATCCACACTGATGTTGAAGGATCCACACTGTTGAAGGATCCACACTGCTGTTGAAGGATCCACACTGGTGTTGAAGGATCCACACTGATGTTGAAGGATCCACACTGATGTTGAAGGATCCACACTGATGTTGAAGGATCCACACTGGTGTTGAAGGATCCACACTGTTGTTGAAGGATCCACACTGAAATTGAAGGATCCACACTGCTATTGAAGAATCCACACTGCTGTTGAAGGATCCACACTTCTGTTGAAGGATCCACACTGGTGTTGAAGGATCCACACTGGTGTTGAAGGATCCACACTGCTGTTGAAGGATCCACACTGGTGTTGAAGGATCCATACTGGTGTTGAAGGATCCACACTGCTGTTGAAGGATCCACACTGGTGTTGAAGGATCCACACTGCTGTTGAAGGATCCACACTGCTGTTGAAGGATCCACACTGGTGTTGAAGGATCCACACTGGTGTTGATGGATCCACACTGGTGTTGAAGAATCCACACTGGTGTTGAAGGATCCACACTGGTGTTGAAGGATCCACACTGGTGTTGAAGGATCCACACTGCTGTTGAAGGATCCACACTGATGTTGAAGGATCCACACTGCTGTTGAAGGATCCACACTGCTGTTAAAGGATCCACACTGCTGTTGAAGGATCCACACTGCTGTTGAAGCATCCACACTGGTGTTGAAGGATCCACACTGGTGTTGAAGGATCCACACTGCTGTTGAAGGATCGACACTGCTGTTGAAGGATCCACACTGGTGTTGAAGGATCCACACTGCTGTTGAAGGATCCACACTGCTGTTGAGGGATCCACACTGGTGTTGAAGGATCCACACTGGTGTTGAAGGATCCACACTGGTGCTGAAGGATCCACACTTCTGTTGAAGGATCCACACTGGTGTTGAAGGATCCACACTGGTGTTGAAGGATCCACACTGATGTTGCAGGATCCACACTGCTGTTGAAGGATCCACACTGGTGTTGAAGGATCCACGCTGCAGTTGAAGGATCCACACTGGTGTTGAAGGATCCACACTGGTGTTGAAGGATCCACACTGCTGTTGAAAGATCCACACTGTTGAAGGATCCACACTGGTGTTGAAGGATCCACACTGCTGTTGAAGGATCCACACTGGTATTGAAGGATCCACGCTTTTGTTGAAGGATCCACACTGCTGTTGAAGGATCCACACTGCTGTTGAAGGATCCACACTGCTGTTGAAGGATCCACATAGGTGTTGATGGATCCACACTGGTGTTGAAGGATCCACACTGCTGTTGAAGGATCCACACTGGTGTTGAAGGATCCACACTGGTGTTGAAGGATCCACACTGGTGTTGAAGGATCCACGCTGCTGTTGAAGGATCCACACTGGTGTTGAAGGATCCACACTGGTGTTGATGGATCCACACTGGTGTTGATGGATCCACACTGGTGTTGAAGGATTCACACTGCTATTGAAGGATCCACACTGGTGTTGAAGGATCCACAATGGTGTTGAAGGATCCACACTGGTTTTGAAGGATCCACACTGGTGCTGAAGGATCCACACTGGTGTTGAAGGATCCACACTGGTGTTGCAGGATCCACACTTGTGTTGAAGGATCCACACTGCTGTTGAAGGATCCACACTGCTGTTGAAGGATCCACACTGGTGTTGAAGGATCCACGCTGCTGTAGATGGATCTACACTGCTGTTGAAGGATCCACACTACTGTTGAAGGATCCACACTGCTGTTGAAGGATCCACACAGGTGTTGAAGGATCCACACTGGTGTTGAATCATCCACACTGGTGTTGAAGGATCTACATTTGTGTTGAAGGATCCACACTGATGTTGAAGGATCCACACTGCTGTTGAAGGATCCACACTGCTGTTGAAGGACCCACACTGGTGTTGAAGGATCCACGCTGCTGTTGAAGGATCCACACTGGTGTTGAAGGATCCACACTGGTGTTGAAGGATCCACACTGGTGTTGAAGGATCCACACTGGTGTTGAAGGATCCACCCTGCTGTTGATGGATCCACACTGGTGTTGAAGGATCCACACTGGTTTTGAAGGATCCACGCTGCTGTTGAAGGATCCACACTGGTGTTGAAGTATCCACACTGGTGTTGAAGGATCCACACTGCTGTTGAAGCATCCACACTGGTGTTGAAGGATCCACACTGCTGTTGATGGATCCACACTGGTGTTGAAGGATCCACACTGGTGTTGAAGGATCCACACTGCTGTTGAAGGATCCACACTGATGTTGAAGGATCCACACTGCTGTTGAAGGATCCACACTGCTGATGAAGGATCCACACTGCTGAAGGATCCACACTGCTGCTGAAGGATCCACACTGCTGCTGAAGGATCCACACTGCCTGTGAAGATTCACACAGTTTCTGAAGATCCCTAATGCTGATTCTGCTGATAAAAGCCCGAGATTACAATGCCACTGAAATCCCTTCCTTTTTCTACTGCCATTTAAGATTCTCATTGCTGTTCTGGCGTAGTGCACAGCAGATTTTGCTGCTTAACGCTCACAAGGGCTTATGTTCCAAAGACACTAAAGATACTTCTGCTGAGAGATTCCTAGAAATGCTCCTGCTGCTGATGGCTCACAACTGCTCCTGCTGCTGATGGCTCACAAGAGCTTCTGGTGCTGATGGCTCACAACAGCTTCTGATGCTGATGGCTCACAACTGCTTCTGCTGCTGGCTCACAACTGCTTCTGCCGCTGATGGCTCACAACTGCTTCTGCCGCTGATGGCTCACAACAGCTTCTGCTGATGGCTCACAACTGCTTCTGCTGATGGCTCACAACTGCTTCTGCTGCTGGCTCTCAATTGCTTCTGCCGCTGATGGCTCACAACAGCTTCTGCTGCTGATGGCTCACAACTGCTTCTGCTGCTGATGGCTCACAACTGCTTCTGCTGCTGATGGCTCACAACTGCTTCTGCTGCTGATGGCTCACAACTGCTTCTGCTGCTGATGGCTCACAACTGCTTCTGCTGCTGATGGCTCACAACTG
>NC_091320.1:3871138-3896138 GCF_038502225.1 Cherax quadricarinatus
GATACAATGGTTGATGCTGAAGCACAGGGTGGTACAACAAGAAGATACAATGGTTGATGCTGAAGCACAGGGTGGTACAACAAGAAGATACAATGGTTGATGCTGAAGCACAGGGTGGTACAAGAAGAAGATGCAATGGTTGATGTTGAAGCACAGGGTGGTACAACAAGAAGATACAATGGTTGGTGTTGAAGCACAGGGTGGTACAACAAGAAGATGCAATGGTTGATGCTGAAGCACAGGGTGGTACAACAAGAAGATACAATGGTTGATGCTGAAGCACAGGGTGGTACAACAAGAAGATGCAATGGTTGATGCTGAAGCACAGGGTGGTACAACAAGAAGATACAATGGTTGATGCTGAAGCACAGGGTGGTACAACAAGAAGATGCAATGGTTGATGCTGAAGCACAGGGTGGTACAACAAGAAGATACAATGGTTGGTGTTGAAGCACAGGGTGGTACAACAAGAAGTTACAATGGTTGGTGCTGAAGCACAGGGTGGTACAACAAGAAGATACAATGGTTGATGCTGAAGCACAGGGTGGTACAACAAGAAGATGCAATGGTTGATGCTGAAGCACAGGGTGGTACAACAAGAAGATACAATGGTTGGTGTTGAAGCACAGGGTGGTACAACAAGAAGTTACAATGGTTGATGCTGAAGCACAGGGTGGTACAACAAGAAGATACAATGGTTGATGGTGAAGCACAGGGTGGTACAAGAAGAAGATGCAATGGTTGATGCTGAAGCACAGGGTGGTACAACAAGAAGATACAATGGTTGGTGTTGAAGCACAGGGTGGTACAACAAGAAGATACAATGGTTGATGTTGAAGCACAGGGTGGTACAACAAGAAGATGCAATGGTTGATGCTGAAGCACAGGGTGGTACAACAAGAAGATACAATGGTTGATGGTGAAGCACAGGGTGGTACAACAAGAAGATACAATGGTTGATGGTGAAGCACAGGGTGGTACAACAGGCAGTCTTAGTTCATGAAACTGTCATAACAAATTTGAACGACTGACTTGCGAGGTTTAAGAGGCACGTAAGTCTCCCCGACTTCAAATAACATAATATGTTACTTTTTTCACTATAATCAACCTTGTCCATTATTACTAACACATTTGCTTTGTCTGTTTCGTAAGGTGAAGTCCAGGATCTTTACTTAATTCACTGTATAACTTAACAAGGTAGATTATAGTGGAAAACATGAACATGTTATTAAAAGACTGGAGAACTTACGAGTAACTTAAGACTAGCATGCCGTGAGTTCGATCCCAAACCGTCATATTCGGAGGCAAAAGGTTTTTATTACTATGGAGATGGTGGACGAGAACGCGTGAACCTTTCTTTCCTGACCTGTTGTATGAACTGAGGAAACCTGATGAGGAATATTTCCTCCTGTTATTTACACTGAGGAACCTCGGTGAGAAACCTTTGAATTATGAATAAAAACAGTAAGGATAAGAGTATCTCGAAAGAGAGCAGAACATTGTGTGCCCAGAAACAGGGATTGCTCAGAAAAATAAATAAACTTCAGCACGAGAGAGGCAGTAAGAGGGATCACACAGTGCATGAAACATGGAGAGAAATCTTTATCGCCGGAGATGAACCATGGTCTGACTGTCAGGGCTTTGCCTCTGATGCAGAAAAAGTGTGAACCTTGCTATCGCAATTTCGCTGAGCCAGTGAAATGGCGATCGATTACAGAATTGTGTCTGCATTGCAGATGGGGTACTAATGGATCAATCATCATTATTTCGACATATGGATAATCCATCATCATTGTCAACATTACCACATAACCGGCAACATCTCCCTAATTGTCAATCACTGTCCTGTCAAATCTGCTTGCTGTTGGAAGGAGGAAGTGGAAGATATTATTCAGACTCTCCACATAACTAGGAAAGAAACTTCGGCCGTGAACCAGACGAACGAACGTCACGCCTTATGGGAAAGAGATTTCGGCCGTGAACCAGACGAACAAAGATCACTCCTTCAGTGATATTTAAACTTTAGAGTTCGACATTGTTTCGAACTTCATCTTCAGGTTAGGAATGTGTTAGGAAGACAGAGAGAGAGTGAGGAAAATTTTCCTGTAATGTTTCGGTTACAGTCTTCAGTTTGCATCAGTTGTTACCTTGTGATGCATTTTTCATTTTAGAATTAAAACACGTTTGATTTATAATATAATATCGATACAGTTAAAGAAAATAGTTCGGATCTGAAGGTCGAAGACCCACGGGAAGTGTTTTATGGACGAACATTAAATATGTAGGATTAGCGAGTAGCATTAGGCATATCTGTCTTCATGGTCGCCTGCTGACCTTTTCCCTAGAGAGGCAAAGGCCTCCCACCCACCATGGAGCCGAAGTAGAGAAGCTTCAGGGCACACTAATAGCCCCAGGGAGTTATGGAAGGATATACCCTTAAATTGCAGGGAGTCTCCAAACTGCGGCCTGTGGGTCATGTGCGGCCCGCCACAAGATTTTATTGGGCCAGCAGCAACTTGAAATATTTATAAATAATAAAACTAATAATCCCTCATTTTCAAAATCCCTAGAGTTAGGGATTTTGTTGCTTATAGCAATTTATGCTAAACTTTGTTCAAATTTTAGTTCTAATCTTTTCATTTTTCAGATATACTCTTCAGTTATGGAAGGAAAAGGGAAAAGAACAGTGCCGAGTGAGTGCCGCCTGTTTAATTAAGAATGGTCTATAAAGTACTTCTTTGTACAGGCAGGTTATCGATAAAGTCTTGTGTGGCGTATGCCGCGAAAATGTTGCAGTTTTGAAGGAGTACAATGTAGGTCGGTACTATCAGACCGAACATTAACCAAGTTATTCCAACTTCACAGGAACACGGAGTTCGGGGCAATTTGAATCAGTGCAATGCAAGTGGTTTTCCCAACAAAGCTTTTAAGCCGAAGAGAGCTGAAAATTAAGCTTTAACCAGGGCAAGTTGCAAAGTGACATGCATTAGCTAAAAGAGGAAAGCCATTTACCAACTAAGGTATCCTAAGAATACGTTATAATTTATTCAGCGAATGTCACACACCCATATAGATATGCCTTGCCGACCGGTGAACCAGGTGCTAAGGGTACGATGAGTAGAGGCCCTCTCATTATGCTAGCACCTTGGTTCAGCTAGCCAATGACAAGGAAGTCCGCCAAAGTTGTGAGACGATGTGGGACACTTGTTAATCAACAATTGCAGATTTTCCTCCTAGTCTTGTCGAAGACGGTTCTCGCCGTGTCTCTTGCTTGCATTGCCTTACTGTATATATCCTCTGTATATATTGCACATACATTGCATGCTATTTGGTTAAGGAAACATAAATATTTGCTCTGCTGCCTTTTGCTCGTTCCTCGGTTTTGCCTCGGTTATCGTCCTACAACCAGATTACACTAGATAACACCTGTGATCGTAATACCGATGGAGATCCGGTCAAAGAATGATGATAGAAGCAGTGGGACTTATTCCCATAAGTAATATATTTCATCAAATTGCGGACAAAGCATGAAATTTTCAATTCTATTTTCTCTTTGTGACGCATCACAATCCCTAGTATTCATCCGTGGCATTAACAATGAATTTAGTATCACACAAGAATTAGCATCAATTCGTAGCATGCACAGCACAAGAACAGGATAAGACATCTTCAAAGAACTGCAAAAAACTGTATTAGAACATAACCTGAAGCGGAATAAACTGCAGTGCGTGACACTTGATGGAGGAACTGTCAGAGGTGAAGAAAGGTTTGGTTAGACAAATCACGAAAACTTGTGATGGTGGCTTCTCAAAGCCCGTGTTTCTGTATTGCGTTATACAACAGCAAGTATTGTGCAGAAAATATGTGGATATGTCTTGAATTCCGAAACCTGTTGTTTCAACAGTGAATTTCATTCGATCTCACAGGCTTCATTGTGGGCAGTTTCGTGATTTTCTGAAAGAAACTGATTCTGAGTTCACTGACTTGCCTTATTATACAGCAGTTCGATGGCTTAGTTGTGGAAAGGTTCTATCAGGGTTCTTTCAGCTCAGGAATGAAACTGATTCATTTCTCACAGAGAGGAATCGACACGAACTACTTTATCAAACGCTGACTGGCTTGTCACGTCTTGCAGACGTGACAAGTAATATGAATTAACCCAATCTGAAATTGCAAGGTGAAGCAAATTTGATATGCGATCTATTCACGCATGTCGAGGCATTTACGGCAAAACTGATGCTATTTGAAGGACAGGTGAAAATTTCTAACTTGATTTATTTCCAATGTTGTGAAAATTTCATGAAGAAAGTGACCCAGAATTTCCTTCTTCATTTGCAACAGAGATCATTAATGAATTGCAAAATCAATTTCAGAAACGTTTTTCTAATCTTGATGGAAAAACAGATAAAATACAGCTGTTTCAAAATCCATTTGAATTCAGTGTTGAAACACTACCAAGTCTGTTTCAAATGTAAATTATTAATCTCCAAAGAGACGCCATGCTGAAAAAATATAAAGAACGAAATCTGATCCAATTTTATAAATCTTTACAGCCTGAACAATTTCCAAATTTGAAGCAATTTGCTTGTGGATTCTCATCAGTGTTTGGTACAAGGTACCTTTGTAAACAAATATTTATAAAAATGAAGTATGTCATATCAAAATATCTCACCGATTTATCTGATGAGCATTTGAAGTTCATTCCAATAATTGGCTTCTCAAGTCTGAAACCTTAGTTCAGCAATATTTTGAAATTAAATAGTCAATTCCATCGTTCTCATTAATCTTGTGTAAATTAATCTCGTGTCAGCTTTTCTCATCTGCAGTTCAGTAACTCATTATACTGTCAGAGCACTGGTTTATGTTTGGCATTTTTACTCATTATATATCATTTCTCATTATAAACACGGTATTGTTACTTCATAATTGTCATATTTCTCTTTTGTTCTGAATTATATCATGTTGTTTACAAAAACTTGAATCATGTCATGCTGTTTACAAAAACCTGAATCACATCATGTTGTTTACAAAAACCTGAATCATCATATGTTGTTTACAAAAACTTGAATCATATCATGCTGTTTACAAAAACCTGAATCATATCATGCTGATTACAAAAACCTGAATCATATTATGCTGATTACAAAAACCTGAATCATATTATGCTGATTACAAAAACCTGAATCATATCATGCTGATTACAAAAACCTGAATCACATCATGCTGTTTACAAAAACCTGAATCATATCATGCTGTTTACAAAAACCTGAATCATATTATGCTGATTACAAAAACCTGAATCATATTATGCTGATTACAAAAACCTGAATCATATTATGCTGATTACAAAAACCTGAATCATATCATGCTGTTTACAAAAACCTGAATCATATCATGCTGTTTACAAAAACCTGAATCATATCATGCTGTTTACAAAAACCTGAATCATATCATGCTGTTTACAAAAACGGTTCCAAATATAACTTAGTCATTCATTAAAGTTTAATTCATTCATTAATATTTATAAGACCCATTTTTTTTTCTTCTGCCCGCGAAAACGTTTGGAGACTTTGAGAAAGTATCAGAACTATCCACAGAACAGATAGTTTGTATAACTTAGCTAAACCTTTCTAGCCCAGAAATTTTACTGGATCTTCACTGAACTTACCGACGTATGAAGACTCACCTGTGAAGTATTTGGTCATTTAACTCAAGCTGTGTATTGGCTTTCAGCTCTTTGTTATAAGAAAAGTCACATTATAACACTGGATGGTGGGTTTTCCTTCCCCTCATAAGAACAATGGAATGACCACAATACTCCGCAACTTCAGAAAAAGATTGAACTTCCAAGTATGGGAAAGCTGGCAGTATTAGGGAGTATGGAAAACAATCATCTTAAGGGTGGGGCTTGAACCCATGGCCAGGGAGTCCTAAACTCACAGGCCAGTTCGTTAATCACTGGGTCAGGTAGCTCAAATAAGATTCATCCAACTAGGTATGTTCATACATCATTAGAGGGGTTATTATGGGCTATCACTGTGACCACGAATGCAAGATTTTACAGACGAATCCAGCACCAGCGTGTAGGAAATAAGCACGGATATTCTTAGACCGTGGTGACTGTGGTGCCCTCGGAGCTCTTTGTAAAATTTCTGTAAAACCCTTAGAAGCAAAATAAAGTACCGACTGTGGTAGACAGACAAAAGAAACAAAATACATTATTTATTAATTAACTTACATCATTATTATTATTATTATTTGTGATGTTGATGTTGTTGTTTTTAATTAGAAAACATTAAACCCTTAAAAATAACAGTGTTTTGTGAGGTATTAAGTATTGTAACTGGCCATTATTAACGAAAGGGGCATCGAGCATCTACCATGATTTACTTCGATCCTCTCATTAAATATACACAGAACAAAGTACACGTGGAGGCTAAAATCCTTTATCTGCTACAGCAAATAATGAATATTTACCTCCGCAATAAATGTGCTTTTTTTGTAGTTAAGCTTCTGTTGACTACAACAAAAGGTATCGAATTCCGTATAAAACAACAAATACTAGCAGGGGCGGATCTACTATGTAACTAATGAAGCTTAAGAGGGATCCTAATTCCTGAGGTGCCCCAGAAGTCCCTTTAGTCGACATTGTTTAAAAAATTTTGGGTCTACTGTATGAGAAGGGTTTTTAAAATAATAATAATAATAATATAGTGTAATTCAATACAGAATAATAGTTAAAATGAAAATTAAAATGTTATTAAAGTATATAGGCTAGCAGTTGCTGGTTGCAAGGGCCCCAAAAATGTAAGTCCGCCACTGAATACTTGTGGTGCATGTTATTCCTTGCCACCAGGCGAGGTCGAATCTGCGGGAAACATTGTAATGTCGGGTAGCTAACAGGCAATGAACGCTACAATTACTCCCTTACAAATTGCTTTCACATGCCTAAAACCATAATCAACTGGCAAGGAATTAAAAATATTCGCCTACGATATACAATCACACAACCGCGTGATTGTATGTGGTGTGTTAGTCAAGCCTCTAATTCACACTTAATCCAGACTGACTTAGACTGACGAAGGTACTACGGTAGAGGAGAAATTCAATGTTTTAGGGAAGCGAAGAGAAAACCTTTCGATTATTTTATTAAATACTTTGTGGCGATGGATGACTTGTGAGAAGGAAGACTGGTGAGTGGGAAGACTGGTGAGTGGGAAGACTGGTAAGTGGGAAGACTGGTAAGTGGGAAGACTGGTAAGTGGGAAGACTGGTGAGTGGGGAGACTCGTGAGTGGGAAGACTGGTAAGTGGGAAGACTGGTAAGTGAGAAGACTGGTAAGTGGGAAGACTGGTAAGTGGGAATACTGGTAAGTGGGAAGACTGGTGAATGGGGAGACTCGTGAGTGGGGAGACTCGTGAGTGGGAAGACTCGTGAGTGGGAAGACTCGTGAGTGGGAAGACTCGTGAGTGGGAAGACTCGTGAGTGGGAAGACTGGTGAGTGGGAAGACTGGTGAGTGGGGAGACTGGTGAGTGGGGAGACTGGTGAGTGGGAAGACTCGTGAGTGGGGAGACTGGTGAGTGGGGAGACTGGTGAGTGGGGAGACTCGTGAGTGGGAAGACTCGTGTGAGAAAATTACTTCACAGAAAAGAAGGGGAAGCGTATTTATGAAAGAAAAAAGAATAGGAGAGACAGAGAGACAAGACTCGGAGAGAAGACTCGTTGACGCGACTCGTGAGAGACAAGACTGATGAGAGAGAAGCCTCGTCAGAGAGAAGAATCTTGAGAGAGAACATTCTTGAGAGAGAAGTCTCATGTGAGAAAAGACTCTTGAGAGAGAAGACTCTTGAGAGAGAAGACTCTTGAGAGAGAAGACTCTTGAGAGAGAAGACTCTTGAGAGAGAAGACTCTTGAGAGAGAAGAATCTTGAGAGAGAACATTCTTGAGAGAGAAGTCTCTTGTGAGAAAAGACTCTTGAGAGAGAAGACTCTTGAGAGAGAAGACTCTTGAGAGAGAAGACTCTTGAGAGAGAAGACTCTTGAGAGAGAAGACTCTTGAGAGAGAAGACTCATGAGAGAGAAGACTCATGAGAGAGAAGACTCTTGAGAAAGAAGACTCTTGAGAAAAGCCTCGTGAAAGAAGAGTCTTGAGAAAAAAGCCTCGTGAAAGAAGACTTGAGAAAGAAGCCTCGTGAAAGAAGGCTCTTGAGAAAGAAGACTTGAGAAAGAAGCCTCTTGAGAAAGAAGACTCTTGAGAAAGAAGACTCTTGAGAAAAAAGACTCTTGAGAAAGAAGACTCTTGAGAAAAAAGACTCTTGAGAAAGAAGACTCTTGAGAAAAAAGACTCTTGAGAAAGAAGACTCTTGAGAAAGAAGACTCTTGAGAAAGAAAACTCTTGAGAAAGAAGACTCTTGAGAAAGAAGACTCTTGGTTTTTATAAAGGCTGAGTGTGGTGATTTAGGAAGAGGCAGCAGCAACAAGTAATATATGAAGACCAAAGAGGCAAGAAATGACTCCCACGCTCGCTAGTCTTTCTTATCTGGTGTAACTGTTTCATCTGCCCCACTACCCCACTCACAACCACCACTACCCCACTCACAACCACCACTACCCCACTCACAACCACCACTACCCCACTCACAACCACCACCCCACTCACAATCACCACCCCACTCATAACCACTGGCACCCCACTCACAACCACCACCCCACTCACAATCACCATCCCACTCATAACCACTGGCACCCCACTCACAACGACCAAACCACTCATTCCTATGATGACCAGGTCAGCATCTCGCTAAGAACATCTTCAAGATAGCAACAAAGCAAGAGACCCGGAGAAAGATTGGTAACAATAAGATATATATATATATATATATATATATATATATATATATATATATATATATATATATATATATATATATATATATATATATATATATATATATAACTTATAGATATCCATGAACACTTGTCAATGCTCAATAATAACCCACATGAAGACAGTAACTCAGAATATTAGCTGATCTGTTTATTTCGATTCTTTTCTAGGATCCTCTGCAGGAGATGAAGACAGAGGATAGAAATATACAGAACAATTAAACTGTTTCTGTCCTCATGTACGTTATAACTGAGCTCAGTAACCTTATATTCAACAAGCAAACAACACGACAGAAAAAAAAAGGTGAAAGATGAACTTACATTGTGGCTAAAGCTCTCGTTTCACACGGTGAGGCTCCGGGTTCGATTCCCAGCGAGGGTGGAAACATTGGGCGTGTTTTTTTTACACAGGTTGTCAATGTTCCCCATCAGTAAAATGGATACCCGGAGTGTTATTCGACTGGTGTGGGTCGCATCCTGGGACAAAACTGACTTAATTTGCGCGAAATGTTCAGCATTACAAGAGGCTTTCTAAATAGTTGTATGTCACTGATGTCAGCTATGGTCTGTATACCTTGTACATGTACTTGTAGTAAATAAAGATATAATATTATTATAGCCAGAAGGTACATCTCAATAGAGAGATTCATAACGAAATATACAGCCGTGACTTGGTTAAGACAGAAGACGGAGAATAAAATGATTTTTTTCGGTAACTCAAGTAATTTCTTTTAACAGTGCCAATATCCCAGTACTCAATAAACTTCATAAAAAAACAAGTGTCTTAAATTATTTCCCACAGGTCAGCAGCTTTGTAAACAAAGTTACTATACGCAAGTGGTGATCCATATATACTAGACTTCGTTTTATTAGAGATTTGCTTAATGGTATACCTCACCTCCCTGAATATAACCCTTAATTTAGAACAAATTAAATACTCAGAGCAAGAATTATAAGATTTAAAGAACAAAAATGTACAAAATTCTAACTGGAACAATGCACAAATTACCTGAACATGGCAGTGTGAAACAAAGACGACAATTCGGTCCGATTTGGCTCATTAACTAGTCACACAGAGAAGAGTAAAGGGAAGGAAGCCCCGCCTCTTCTCGTATATAATTTGGCTCCCTTCCCTTCGTAGTTCTGTGTGAATAGTTAATGTACGCAGTAGTACTCCTCAGTCTCCTCTGTGTGAATCACCAATGTATAAGACCGTACATGAAAAATTGTTAGTAACCTTCAATAAAGAGTTAAATAAAGCTGACTGTTACTAAGGTGGTCAATAATGCCGGGGAAGAGTCTTGTTCAATGTAAACAACTTTTTTAATATATCTAGTTTTATTAGAGGTGAGCCAGGGCGGAGAACTCTCTGGGTTATTATTAGTTGTTGGTGGCTTCCCTGGTATTCCTGATACTCGCGCTGGCTCCTCCACCACAACCAGATCACATCAGGTATTTTTATTATCTTGTAATTGGTTGTGGCCGCAAAGTTACTTTAGCTGTGATTACTATATAACTTCAAGGTGGATTGTCACACACACACACACACACAATAGTTTGGGAAACGATGTAGTGGAGGCAGGATGCATTCATAGCTTTAAGCAGAGGTATGATAAAGCTCATGGTTCAGGGAGAGTGACCCAGTAGCGGCCAGTGAAGAGGCAGGGCCAGGAGCTATAAATCGACCCCTGCAACCACAACTAGGTGAGTACAACTAAGTGAGTACACACGCACACATAAAATACTGAGAGGAATCGACAAGGTGGACAGAGACGGGATATTCCAGAGATGGGACACAGCAATAAGGGGTCACAGTTGGAAGTTGAAGACTCAGATGAGCCACAAGGATGTTAGGAAGTATTTCTTCAGTCATAGAGTTGTCAGGAAGTGGAACAGTCTGGAAAGTGAGGTAGTGGAGGCACCATACATAGCTTTAAGAAGAGGTAAGATGAAGCTCATGGAGCAGGGAGAGAGTGCACCAAGTTGCGACCAGTGAAGAGGCGGGGCCAAGAGTTATGAATCGACCCCTGCAACCACAATTAGGTGAGTACACACACACACACACACACACACACACACACACACACAGCCAGAAACTCTGCAGGTGACATCAGACAACAATAAACCTGTCAAGGAAAGTAGACAACACGTTAATGCAAATTACCAAGTAAATACTGAATGATGCTGTTTACCAGCGAGTGAAGGTGAGAGTAGGTGGTGTAGATGTGAGAGTAGGTGGGGTAGATGTGAGAGTAGGTGGGGTAGATGTGAGAGTAGGTGGGGTAGAAGTGAGAGTGGGAATTGGGGTGGGAAGTGAGTAGTGGGGTAGGATGTGAGTGGGTGGGAGGGGTAGATGTCGAGGAGGGTGGGGTAGGGGGTGAAGTGAGAGTGAGGGGGTGGGGTAGATGTGAGGTAGTGGGATGGGTATGGATGTGAGTGGGTGGGGTGGATGTGAGGTAGTGGGTGGAGATGTTGAGGTGTGGGGTGGAGATGTGGGGTGGAGTGGGGTGGGGTGATTGGAGTGGGTGGGGAAGAAGTGAGTGGGTAAGTAAGGGTGAAGATTAGATGTGATGTGGAGTGAGGGGTGGGATGTAGATGTGAGAGTGGGAGTGAGTGAGTAGGTGGGGTAGATGGGGTATGAGTAGTGGGTGGGGGTGGATGTGAGAGTAGGTGGAGGGGTGGATGTGAGTGGGTGGGGTGAGTGGGAGAGGGTGGGAAGGGGTTAGATGTGAGAGGTGGGTGGGGTAGATGTGAGGAGTGGGTGGGGAGGAAGTGAGGAGTGGAGTGGATGTGATGTGAAGTGGGTGAATTGGGGTGAGAGTGGGTGGGTGGGGGAATGAATGTGAGAGTAGGGTGGGGTGGATGTGTGAGAGTGGGAAGGAAGGGGTTAGATGTGAGGTAGGGGTGGAGGGGTAGATGTGAGGAGGGTGGGGTGGGGTAAGAAGAGAGTGGGTGGGGTAGGATGTGAGTGGAGGGTTGGTGTAGGATGTGAGTAGTGGGGTGGATGTGGAGTGGGTGGGGTGGATGTGAGAGTGGAGTGGGGTCAGATGTGAGAGGGGTGGGGTGGGGATGTGTGAGTGGGTGGGTAGGATGTGAGGTGGGTGGGTAGATGGGGGTGAGAGTAGGGTGGTGTAGATGTGAGAGTAGGTGGGTGGGATGGATGTGAGTAGTGGGGTGGAGTGTGAGAGCAGGTGGGATTGAATGTGAGGAGTGGGTGGGGAGGTAGATGTGAGAGTAAGGGTGGGGTAGATGTGAGAGTGGGGATTGGGGTGGATGTGAGTGGGGTGGGTAGATGTGAGTAGGTTGGGGTGGATGCTGAGTGGGTGGGTGGATGTGAGGAGTAGGGTGGGGTAGGATGTGAGGAGTAGGGTGGGGTGGATGTGAGTAGTGGGGTGGGAGTGATGTGAGTGGAGGTGGGGTGGGGAGATGTGAGTAGGTGGGTGGGAGGGGTGAGAGTAGCTGGGGTAGATGTGAGTGGGTGGGGGTAGATGTGAGTGGTAGTGGGGTGGGGAGATGTGAGTGGGTGGTTAATGATGAGATGTGAGGTAGGTGGGGTGGGATGCGTGAGGTAGGGTGGGGTGGATGTGAGCAGGTGGGGAGATATGATATGAGTGGGTGGGGTAGGATGTGAGGAGTGGGTCATGGATGTGAGAGGTAGGATTGGGAGTGGATGCTTGAGTAGGTGGGTGGAGATGTGAGGAGTGGGTGGGATAGATGTGAGAGTGGGTGGGTAGGATGTGTGAGTGGAATTGGGGTGAATCTGTGGGGTAGGAGTAGGGGATGGGGTGATGAGTAGTAGGGTGGGGAGATGTAAGAGTAGGTGGGGTAGGATGTGTGAGGTAGGGTGGGATGGGGTGAGGAGTAGGCTAGGGGTGGATGTGAGAGTGGGTGGGGTAGGATGTGATGGTAGGGGTGGGTAGATGTGTAGTAGGGTGGGTGAGGTGAGAGTAGGTGGGGAATAGATGTGAGTAGGTAGGGGTAGATGTGAGGTAGGTGGGGTAGATGTGAGAGTACATAGGGGTAGATGTGAGAGTAGGGTGGGGATGGAGTGTGATGGAAGTTGGTGGGGTAGATGTGAGTATGGGTGGGTAGATGTGGGGAGTGGGTGGTGGGAGATGTGAGAGTAGGTGTGATGTGAGTGGGTGGGGTAGATGTGAGAGTGGAGGTGGGGTAGGATGTGAGTCAAGGTGGGGAGGTAGATGTGAGTGGAGTAGTGGGGTAGATGTGAGTGGGTCGGAGTAGATGTGAGGTGGGAGTGGGGTAGGATGTGAGAGTGTGGGTGGGGTAGATGTGAGGAGGGTGGGATGGGGTGGATGTGGAGAGGTAGGTGGGTAGAGGGGTGAGAGTGAGTGGGGTGGGGGTGATGAAGTGGAGTGGGGTGGATGTGAGAGTAGGGTGGGTGGGGGTGAGAGTGGGTGGGGTGGATGTGAGGAGTGGGTGGGGATGGATGTGTGAGAGTGGGTGGGGTAGATGTGAGGTAGGTGGGGTAGATGTTGAGTAGGGTGGGTAGATGTGAGAGTAGGGTGGGTAGGATGTGATAGTGGGGAGATGTGATTGGGGTAGATGTGAGAGTAGGTGGGGTAGATGTGAGAGTAGGTGGGGTAGATGTGAGAGTAGGTGGGGTAGATGTGAGAGTAGGTGGGGTAGATGTGAGAGTAGGTGGGGTAGATGTGAGAGTAGGTGGGGTAGATGTGAGAGTAGGTGGGGTAGATGTGAGAGTAGGTGGGGTAGATGTGAGAGGTAGGAGGGTGGAGTGTGAGGAGTGGGAATGGGTAGATGTGAGGAGTGGGAATTAGAGGGTAGATGTGAGAGTGGAGGTGGGGTAGATTGTGAGTGGGTGGGAAGGGGTAGAAGTGAGAGTAGGTGGGGTGGATGTTGAGTAGGGTATGGATAGGAGTGGGGTGGGGTTGATGTGAGTGTAGGTGGGGTAGATGTGAGAGTAGGTGGGGTAGATGTGAGAGTAGGTGGGGTAGATGTGAGGTGGAGTGGGGTGGATGTGAGGAGTGGGTGGGGAATGTGTGAGTAGGGTGGGGTAGATGTAGTAGAGTAGAGGGTGGGGTGGAGTGTGAGAGTAGGGGTGGGGTAGATGTGAGTGGTGGGGTGGATGTGAGAGTGGAGTGGGGTAAGATAGTGTGAGAGTAGGTGGGAGGGGTAGATGTGAGAGTAGGGAGGGGTAGATGTGAGTGGAGGTGGGGTGGATGATGTGAGAGGGTGGGGTAGATGGGGTGGAGGTGTGGAGTGGGTGGGGTAGGATGTGAGAGTGGGTGGGGGTAGGATGTGAGTGGAGTGGGGCCTGGATGTGAGAGTGGGTGGGGTGGATGTGAGTGGAGGGTGGGGTGGATGTGAGAGTGGAGTGGGGTAGATGTGAGAGTGGGGTGGATGGAATGAGAGTGTGAAGGTGGATGTGAGGTGGGGTGGGGAGATGTGTAGATCTGGAGGTGGGGTGGGGTGGAGGAGTGAGGAGTAGGGGTGGGGTGGGAGTGTGAGTGGGTGGGGTGGATGTGAGTAGGTGGGGAGTAGATGTGAGTGGGTGGGGAGTTCAGAAGTGAGATGGGGTAGGATGTGAGTGGAGTGGGGTGGGGAGGATGTGAGGTAGGTGGGGTAGATGTGAGGAGTAGGGAGGGGTAGAGTGAGAGTGAGGTGGGGTAGGATGTGAGAGGGTGGGAGGGGTGGATGTGAGAGTAGGTGGGGATAGATGTGAGGTGGAGGGGTGGGGGTGGATGTGAGGTGGGGTGGGGTGGGGGTAGAGTGGGGGAATTAGTGGGGTGGAGGTGGGTGAGAGTGGAGGTGGGGTAGGATGTGAGAGGGTGGGAGTGGGGTGAGTAGGTGGTGGGGTGGGGAGGGATGTGAGAGTAGGTGGGGTAGATGTGAGGTGGGTTGGGGTAGATGTGAAGAGGTAGGTGGGGTGGATGTGAAGAGTAGGTGGGTGGGGTAGGATGTGAGGTAGGGTGGGTGTGGTAGTGTGAGTAGGTGGGGTAGATGTGAGTAGGTGGGTGTAGATGTGAGGTAGGATGGGGTGGATGTGGAGAGTAGTGGGGTGGGATGTTGAGGAGTGGGTGGGGTAGATGTGAGGAGTAGGTGGGAATTGAGAGTGAGTGGGAGGTGGGGTAGATGTGAGAGTAGGTGGGGTAGATGTGAGAGTAGGTGGGGTAGAAGTGAGAGTAGGTGGGGTAAATGTGAGAGTAGGTGGGGTAGATGTGAGGAGTGGTAATGAGTGGGGTGAGAGTGGGTGGGGTGGAGTGTGAGGAGTGGGTGGGGTGGATGTGGAGTGGGTGGTGTAGATGTGAGTAGGTGGGGTGGGGATGATGTGAGTGGGTGGTGTAGATGTGAGGAGTAGGTGGGGTGGATGTGAGAGTAAGGGTGGGATAGGATGTGAGAGGTGGGGTGTGGATGTAGAGTGGTGGAATTAGAGTGGGGTGGGGTAATGTGAGAGTGGGTGGGGTAGATGTGTGAGAGTGGGTGGGGTGGATGTGAGAGGTGGGGAGGTGGTGAGGATGTGAGAGTGGGTGGGGTGGGAGGGTAGATGTGAGGTAGGTGGGTCAGATGTGAGTAGGTGGGTAAGGGGTGGGGTAGTAGTGAGATGTGGTGGGGTGGGAGATGTGAGGAGTGGGATGGTGGGAGTGGGATGGGGTAGAGTGAGATGGGAATGGGGTGGATGTGAGGTGGGAGGGGTGATGTGAGAGTGGAGTTGGGGGTGGATGTGAGAGTAGGGGTGGGGTGGAGATGTGAGTAGAGGGAATGGGGTAGATGTGAGTAGGTGAGATTGAGGGGAGAGTGATGGGGTGGGGTGAGAAGTAGGGTGGGGATAGTAGGAGGAGTAGGTGGGGTAGGGTTGAAAGTGCGTGGGTGGGGTGAGAGTGGGGTGGGGTGAGTGAAGTAGGAGTAGAGAAGAGAGTAGGTGGGAGTGGGGTGAGAGGTGGAGGATGGGGGTGGGGTGAGAGGTGGGTGGGGTGAAGAGTAGGTGGAGTGGGGTGAGAGTGGGTGGTGAGTGTGAGGTGGGGTGGAGTAGATGTGAGGAGTAGGGTGGGGTGAATGTGAGAGTGGGAGGTGGAATTAGATGTGAGAGTGGGTGGGTGGTAGATGTGAGGAGTGGGTGGGAGTGGATGTGAGAGTGGGTGGTGGGAGTGGAGATGTGAGGATGTGGGGTGGATGTGAGGTAGTGGGGGTCAGATGTGAGGTGGGTGGGGTAGGGGATGTGAGGAGGGGTGGGGATGGGTGTGGAGATGTGGGATGGATGTGAGGTGGGTGGGGTAGATGTGAGGAGTAGGGGTGGGGAATGGGGAGGGTGAGGGAGGGGAGGATGTAGGAGGGGTGGGGTGGAGTCCAGGGTGGGTGGTGTGGATGTGAGGTGGAGGTGGAATTGGATGTGAGAGTAGGTGGGGTAGATGTGAGTGGGTGGGGAATTAGATGTGAGAGTGGAGTGGGGTGGATGTGATGTGGGGTGAGGATGTGGATGTGAGAGGGTGGGTGGATGTGAGAGTGGGTGGGGTGGATGTGAGTGGGTGGTGTAGGATGTGAGGTAGGTGGGTTAGATGTGAGAGTGGGTGGAGGTCAGATGTGAGGAGTGGAGTGGGGTGGTATGTGAGGAGTGGGTGGGGAATGGATGATGTGAGAGTGGGAGGTGGGGTTCAGGATGTGAGAGAGGTGGGTGTAGATGGGTGTGAGAGTGGAGGTGGGGTGATGTGCAGAGAGTAGGTGGGGTGGGGAGATGTGAGTGGGTGGGTGGATGTGAGAGTGGAGTGGGGTAGTGGATGTGGAGTGGGGTGGGGATAGATGTGAGGTGGGAGTGGGGTAGATGTGAGTAGGGTGGGTAGATGTGAGTAGGGTGGGGTAGATGTGAGTAGGGTGGGTAGGATGTGAGAGTGGGTGGGAGTGGATGTGAGAGTGAGGTGGGAGTAGATGTGAGGTAGGTGGGGTAGATGTGAGAGTGGTGGGGTAGATGTGAGGAGGGTGGGGTGGGGTAGGATGTGAGAGTGGGTGGGAGTAGATGTGAGTAGTGGAGGGTAGATGTGTAGGAGGGTGGATGGGGTAGATGGGGTTGGAGAGTGGAGAGGGTGGGGGTGGATCCAGGGTGAGAGTGGGTGGGTAGATGGAATGTAGAGTAGGGTGGGGTGGATGAAATGAGTAGGTGGGGTAGATGTGAGGAGTGGGAGGTGATAGCATGATGTTGAGTAGGATGGGGTGATGATGTGAGGGGTAGGATGTAGATGTGAGAGTGGGTGGGGTGAGGTGTTGAGGTATAGTGGGAGTTAGATGTGTAGTAGGTAGGTGTGAGATGTGGAGTAGGTGGGGTAGATGTGCAGAAGTAGGTGGGGTGGTAGATGAGTGAGTAGATGTGAGTAGTGTGAGATGTGAGATTGGATGGGGTGGGGTAGAGTGGGGTGGAGTGTGGAGTGGGGTGAGTGGAGGTGGGGAACAGATGTGAGGTGGTGTGAAGTGAGAGTGGGTGGATGATGAGGAGTGGGTGGGGATAGGAGTGAGGAGTAGTGGTGGGTAGATGTGAGTAGGTGGGGTGGATGTGAGGATGTGAAGTGGGGTGGGGGATGTATGAGTGGGGTAGGGGTGGGGTGATGTGAAAGTGGGTGGGGTAGATGTGAGAGTAGGTGGAATGTAGGATGTGAGGAGTAGGTGGGGTAGATGTGTGAGAGGGTAGGTGGGGTAGATGTGAGGTAGATTGGGGAATGGAGATGTGAGAGTGAGGTGGGGTGGGGAGATGTGAGAGTGGGAGGTGGGATTGAAGATGAGTGGAGTGGGGTGGGGGTAGATGTGAGAGTGGGGTAAGGGTGTGATGTGGGGTGAGGGTGGGTAGTAGGTGGGGTAGGATGTGAGAGTGGGAGGTGGTGAATGATGAGAGTAGGGTGGGGAGATTGATGTGTGAGGTGAGATGGGGGTGGAGATGTGAGAGTGGGGTGGGAGTGATGTGAGGAGTGGGGTGGGGTGGGAGTAGGAGTGAGGTAAGTGGTGGGGTGGGGTCAGATGTGAGGAGGTGGGGTAGATGTGAGAGTGGGATGGGGGTGGGGTAGATGTGAGTAGGTGGGGTGGATGATGTGAGTGGGTGGGGTGAGTGATTGTAGGTGGGGTGAATGTGAGAGTGGGTGGGGTAGGATGTGAGGTGGGAGGTGGGGTAGATGTGAGGTAAGGGTGGGGTCAGGATGTGAGGTGGAGTGGGAGGGGTGGAATGTGGATGTGAGTGGGAGTGGGTCTTGAGTGGAGTGGGATGTGATTATGAGAGTGGGGTGGGGTGGTAGATGTGAGGTAGGGTGGGGAGGTAGATGTGAGTGGGTGGTGTGGATGTGAGAGTGGGAGGGGTGGGGATGGAGTGTGAGAGTAGTGGGGTGGAGTGTGTGATGTGGGAGGTGGTGTGGAGATGTGGAGTGGGTGGGGTGGGGGAATGTGAGAGTAGGTGGGATGGTAAGATGTGAGGAGTGGGAGGTGGGGTGGATGTGAGTAATGTGGGGTAGATGTGAGAGTAAGGGGTGGGGTAGATGTGAGTGGGTGGGGTAGGATGTGAGTAGTGGGGTGGGGTAGATGTGAAGTGGAGGGTGGAGGGTAGATGTGAGGTAGTGGGGTGAGATTGGTGAGAGTGGAAGGTGGGGGTATTGATTGAGGAGTAGGAGGTGGGGAATAGATGTGAGATGATTGGTGGGGTAGATGTGATGGAGTGGGTGGGGTGAATGTGAGAGTAGGTGGGGTAGATGTGAGGAGTGGGTGGGGAATAGATGTGAGAGTGGGTGGTGTAGATGTGTGAGAGTAGGTGGGAGGGATTAGATGTGAGGAGTGGGTGGTAGATGTGAGAGTGGGAGGGGTCAGGGGTGATGTGAGAGGGGGTGGGAGGTGGGGTGTAGATGTGAGGTAGTGGGTGTAGATGTGAGTGGGTGGGGTCAAATGTGAGAGTAGGGTGGGGTAGATGTGTGAGTAGGTGGGGAATTAGGATGTGAGAGTGAGTGGATGTGGATGTGAGTGGGTGGGGTAGGAGTGTGAGGTGGAGGTGGGGTGATGAGAGTAGGTGGGAGTAGATGTGAGAGTGGGATTGGATGGGGTGAGTGAGTAGGTGGGTTGGGAGAGGTGAGGGGTTGGAGTGGTGTGAGTGTGAGTAGTGGGAGTGGGTGGGGAGGGAGTGAGGTAGGTGGGGTAGGATGTGAGTAGGGTGGGGTGGATGTGTGAGTGGGTGGGGTAGATGTGAGGAGTAGGTGGGTAGATGTGAGGAGTAGGGTGGGGTGGATGGGGTGAGAGTGGAGGGGTGGGGTGGGGTGAGAGTGGGGTGGGGTGGGGTGGGGGAGTAGGGGTGGGGTAGAGGGGTGAGGGGTGGGGTAGGTAGGGTAGAAAGAGAGTAGGTGGGTAGAGGTGAGAGTAGGTGGGGGTAGAGGTGAGAGTAGGTAGGGTAGAGGTAGGGTGGGTGGGGAGAGGGTGAGGGGTGGGGTGGGGTGGAGAGTAAGGTGGGGTAGAAGAGAGTAGGGGTGGGTGGGGTGGGGGAGGAGAGTAGGTGGGGTAGAGGTGAGAGTTGGAAGAGATAGTGGTAAGAGATGGTGGGAGAGAGAAAGTTACGAGAGAAAGTGGAGAGAAGTAGGAAGAGAGAAAATGCGAATCGGAAGTTGGGAAAGAAGGAAAAGTTAAAGTAACGTAGAGAGAGAAGTAGAGAGAGAAGGTGAGTGAAAGAAGCAATTAGAAAGTGGGGAGAGTGGAAGTGAGGTAGAGAACGGAAGAAGAGAGACAAAAGGTGAGAAAGGAAATATAGAAGAGAAAGGGAGGACGAGAGAGAGAGAGAGAGAGAGAGAGAGAGAGAGAGAGAGAGAGAGAGAGAGAGAGAGAGAGAGAGAGAGAGAGAGAGAGAGAAAGAAAGAGAGAGAAAGAGACAGAGAGACAGAGATAAAGATAGAATGTGCGAAAGAGAGTGTGTGAGAGACAAAGTGAAAAGCAGAAAGTGAGAGAGAGGAGCAGTAAGAGAAAGTGGAAGAAAAAAGATGAGAAAGATATGGTGGAAAAGATCGGAGATAGATGGTGAGAGATGTAAGGTGGAGGGAGAAGGTGAGAGGGGAAAAGTGGGAGAGGGAAAGTGGGAGAGAAATAGCTCATTATATTTACCTATCTCTGAATACAAGAGATTTCTCAACACATTTACTTACTCCATCTTGCAAATTTAGGCAAAAGGGTAAATATCCCAACCATTTATACCGAAAGAGATGTAGGGTTCTTAGGCTAGCACCTTGTTGGGAGAATCTGACTCCTCCCTTTAAATTGGAGCCTACTCCTAGGTACGAACAATTGTAGTGTATGCACGGTGTTATGGTGACCCAGTGTTGGGAGACGTAAAAGGAGGGCGTAAATGGGGAGCGAAAGTAACGGAGGAACGGATGGAGAGAAACAGTGGTAAAATGTAAGGGTAGCAAATAGCAGGAGAGATAGAGAAAGAGAGAACATAGAATTAGGGGGGATTTGATCGGGGCGTATATATGGAAAACGGGAATAAATAAATGGGATGCAAATAACATGTTAATAATATCTAACCAGGACAGGACTCGCAGCAATGGGTTCAGGTTGGAAAAAAAAATTGATTCAGAAAGGGTATTGAAAAGTATTGGTTTGGTAATAGAGTTGTCGATAAGTGGAATAAACTGCCGAGTAGCGTTACTGAAGTTACAACCTTGTGTAACTTTAAAATTAGGTTTGACAGTTACATGAGTGGCTGTAAGTGGGTGTGAGTTAGACCTGCCTGGTATGGGCCAGTAGGCCAGCAGCAGTGCTAGTTCCTTCTTATTTTCTTGTGTGAGAGAGAGAGAGAGAGAGAGAGAGAGAGAGAGAGAGATGTGGGTGGCCTTACTGTTATGTACAAGGCCAATATTGTCAAAATACCACACTTGGATCCACTTCGGGGACAGCGTGAAACAAGCTTTTATGCCACAAGACGGGCAGAAAGCAGCAACTTCACTCTGGCTGTACCCTTCTCCAGAACATCACTCCATCTGAGATCATACATACCCAGGATGACTCGAGTATGGAACACATTCGTACAGCATAATGATGTCAACGAGATAAAGTCAGTTGATCAAATGAAAATGCTGGCCCACAGATGGCTCCAACTTCATCCTGTCCCGTACTTGTATGTCTCATAACAATAAAAATGCTTTCAAATGAGCTGATGTAGGTAACAGCTCTTAACTTGCCAATAAAGTTAGGAATCCTTAACCTGTAATATAGCTGTCAATAAAGCTAGGGATCCTTAACCTTGTCAAACCCTGTGTAAAAAAAAAAAAAAAAAAAAAAAAAAAAAAAAAAAAAAAAAAAAAAAAAAAAAAAACAAAAAAAAAAAAAAAAAAATGAGAGAGAGAGAGAGAGAGAGAGAGAGAGAGAGAGAGAGAGAGAGAGAGAGAGAGAGAAACCTGTAAGGTGTAATTGGGAACGATGAAAATAATGAAAGACAATAAACTTAAGAGAACCATGAAGAAACGAGCAATATAGATGCAGTGAAGATCAAGAAGTGTTTACTTGAAGGAGGTATAAAGATTTTCGCTGCTTTGGTTCAGAGGATTTTTGTGTCAGGTGTGGCAAGGGGAAGACCTAAACAACGTTTTCTTGTTGCAGGTATGTTGGCACAAGCTGCGCCACTCTGCAGTAGTCGGGAGGGCGCTCACGTAAGAGGATCAGGTGACAAGTGAGGAACTCAGAAGGTACAGTAAATGGCAGTATGCAGGTGTGGGTACGATGTTTCTCTAAACTGTCATGGTGCTCAAAGAACGACCTAGTTACCAAAGATTACTTTTTATTTGCACTTTCACACACACACACACACACACACGAGCTGTGGATCGACCCCTGCAACCACAACTAGGTGAGTACACACATATATATATATATGCCGCCGCCCACAAAGGAAGGGGTGACCCGAAAGAGTAGAAACACTTATCCCATAACTCATTCTATAACTGTCTTGCCAGAGGCGTGCTGACAGTACACCTCAGATGCACTGCTAATTTTAAGCTCCCCACCTCTTTTTCAGAATGTAGGTACTGTACTTCTCACCACCAGAATTCAATTAATTTTAACCAGTTTCTCTGAATCCCTTCATAAATGTTATCTCCCTCACACTTCAAAACATAAAAAACCACTTGCCTCCACTCACTCTAATCTCTACATGCATGCACATGCCTGTTGGATGTCTAAACTCTTTGTATACAAAACCTCTATTACCTCTCATCCTCTACCTCTCCTTCCCTCCACTACTGATTTATACACCCTCCCTATCATCCTATTTTGCTCCATCCTCCAGCTCTTTTGATAATGAGATGCAAAGTTACTCAAAGTATTATAATACTTTGAGTAACCTTGCATTTCATAAACTCCAACCTACCAACTCTCTATCATAAAACAAGACATCTCCACAGCCTTCGACCTTTTCTTCTCCTCAACGTTTAAAACCCAATATTCACCACCATACTCTGGTACAGTTAAGGGAGAAAGTTTCCCGACACTCTATGGGCAGAAGTGATATCTAAAATCTCAAACGTAGTAAAAAGAGGAGTAAAGATTTTTCATGAATTAATTATCGTAGCTTGTTACACCGATGGTGACTAGTTGACAAGATTAATTAGCCAGTAAATGAGAGCAGATTTATGAATGAAGACATTGATTAATTACCCTTGCAAATTACTTCCAAAATCATAAAAAAATGAAAATAAATTTAAGAGGTAACCGAATACATTATAAAGGAATATATTAATTAGGATTTAGCTCTAAGAAAAATTACGGTAGACTAGGTTAGATTAGGTGAGGTTTCGTCTAAAAGTAAATTAGTTTACATCATTTTAAATTAAAAAAAATATTTGACATTATGTTAAAGACAATGTTGGGTAAGTTTAATTTTTAAGGGAGTTCGGCTTTTTCTGCCGAATATGTATATTCATACATACGTGCACGCATACATACATACATACATACATACTTACATATACATTGCAAGATGATAAACGGGGGGGGAGTGTAAATCTTAAGCTTAAAATATCCACCTCCCGTAGCTTGTCTTGCATTGCTAAGGTTACCTGTCTGCGACTGTTTTGCATTATATATATATATATATATATATATATATATATATATATATATATATATATATATATATATATATACGCATATGCAATATACACATGATTATCACACATGACAATGTACACTTGAGTCAAAAATGCATCCTACATATACATAAATATACACATGTTTTACACATGTACGCCATACACACATATAGAGTGCACACACACACATACATTCACCACAATAAAACATGGAACATTCAGTCTCTATCTTCAGCCTCGTCACTCTCACTCTCTACATTATTTACACAACTGACAGACTTGAAAGGTGATATCTTGCCTCATCTCATTTCAAAGCACATTTCCAGGATGCCACCCACAACAGTCAGGTCGCTCCTAGATACCTATTTTCCTCTTAGTTAACAGGGGCAGCTGGTACATGGAGACTTAAACCATACGTCTCGTACCGACGCGAAAATGAAGCCCGAATATTTTTCGGGTGTGAGCTGTGTGTTTCACCTTGGAGTCACTAGTTACCCTAATTCTGAGATCAACATGCAGCTCTGCCTTGCAACACGGGAGAGATGAAAGACTCCCAAGCAGGAAAGAGCGTGAAATGGAGTAAGACTGGGATGATGAAATTTGGGTTGGGTATGCAAATTATATGCAAAATAAGGAGAGATGAAGATACAGAACAAACGTGGGTGATGCTTGGTGCGGAGTGAGTGATACAACCTCTGACGGTGTACAGGTGAATGAGCATAGTTGAGCAAGGGAGCGATGTGGTGTGAAAGAGAAACTCATTCTCAATTTGCATATTCCTCCCTCACGGTGCGTTCTTTTCACGAAATTTAAATAAAGGTGAAGAAGGGGAACTAAAAGACTTTTCTACATAGGACTGTAAATAAGAGTATTATATATAATTATAAAAATACTTAAAACAAGATTAATACATACATACATATACTTAATGGCCACTTTATTAGGTACACCTCGTACACCCACTAGTTAATGAAAATATCTAATCAGCCAACCACTTGGCAGCACTTCAATGCCTAACAGCATGCAGATATGGTTAAGAAGTTCAGTTATGCTGACCTAGTCTTAGAATGGGGAAGAAATACGATCTTAGTAACTTTGACCGTGGAATGATTGTAGGTGCCAGACGGGAGGTTTGAGTACCTTAGAAACCGCTGATCTCCTGTGATTTTTATGAACTACAGTCTCTAGAGTTTATAGAAAATGCTGTGAAGAATGCAAGACGTCCAACGAGTGACAGTTCTACGGGGAAAAAAAATGCCTTATTACTGATTGACGTCTCGGGAAAAATGACCAGACTTGTCCATATTGACAGGATGGTGATAGCAATCCAATTAACTACGAGTTACTAAAGTGGTATTCAGAACGGCATCTCTGAACATACAATACATCGAACAATGAAGTGGATGGGTTACATAAGACAACACCGGGTTCTACTCCTGTTAGCTAAAAACCAGAAACTGAGGCTGAAGTGGAAACATGCTCTCCAAACTGGACAGAAGATTAGAAACAACGTCATCTGGTCTGATGATTCGCTATTTCTCCGACATGCAGGTGGTAGGGTCAGAAGTTGACGTAAACAACATAAATCCACTGATCCTTCTGCCTCGTGCCAACGGTTCTGGTTAGGTAAAAGAACACAGATACATTTTATTGTAGCAACGTCTCGCTCTCCAGGAGTTTTGTCAAGTAACGAAGCTCCTGGAGAATGTAACGCTGCCACAATAAAATATTACATTAGTTGCATCTGTGTCCATTTGCCATTGTTGCCGACCAAGTGATGCTCTTTCGGCCACAATCTACCCATCCTCAAATGGCTCCTTCCAGCACGGTAACGCGTCATGTCACGAAGCCCGTGTCTTCTTAAGCTGGTTATGACAAAGCGTTCATTGTACAGCAATGGCATCCACAGTCGCCAGATCTCAATTCGAGATGTGTTGGAACGGAAGATTCCAAGCATGAATGTGCAGCCGACAAAACTTCAGCAAAAGCGTAATACTATCATGTCAACATGGATCAGAAGCTATGGAATATTTCTAGTACCTTGATGA
>NC_091320.1:3898638-3941138 GCF_038502225.1 Cherax quadricarinatus
TTAAAGGGGCAATAGAATTAGTCAGTGAGTAGAAAGGTCTCTATAGAGGTGATTAAAGGGGCAATAGAATTAGTCAGTGAGTAGAAAGGTCTCTATAGAGGTGATTAAAGGAGCAATAGAATTAGTCAGTGAGTAGAAAGGTCTCTATAGAGGTGATTAAAGGGGCAATAGAATTAGTCAGTGAGTAGAAAGGTCTCTATAGAGGTGATTAAAGGAGCAATAGAATTAGTCAGTGAGTAGAAAGGTCTCTATAGAGGTGATTAAAGGAGCAATAGAATTAGTCAGTGAGTAGAAAGGTCTCTATAGAGGTGATTAAAGGGGCAATAGAATTAGTCAGTGAGTAGAAAGGTCTCTATAGAGGTGAATATCAGCAATATTTTTGTGAGTGAAACGAGCTTCAGAGATTTTTTTTTTTTGAGCTTATGAAGAAATGGAATATATTCCTCTAATGGGTGGATGGGTATGAAAGGAGGATGAGATGAGGTGACTGAAGGAGGTGAAGGGGATAGTAAATATGACAATTTGTGTTAAATTGAATTAATGTGAATTACTGAATGTCAATTTCTCTTATTCTCAGAATCTAGTTTTCTAATGTGTATGAGAAATGTGGGGAAAAATATAGAAAATGAAGGTAGAGGATGATCTCTCATATGGGGAATGGGATGGACATGGAAATGGGTGATCTTACGATGTTAGAAGGTCTTGGTAGTTAAAGGCAGTGCACACAAACATGGAGTGAGTGTATACCAGATAGTCCAGTGTGTTTGTGAACATAGTGTTAAGTGAGAGCAAATTGTGGGAAAAATCAGAGTATTTCATGTAAAAAAAAATAGTGGTGTATTCATAGTGATTTGTAACAAGATTAATGGGACGCGTTAAACAGATTCTGTGTCTACCATGAACAGTCATTTGTAGTTTGTGTACGATTACTGCCCATAGCGTATGAAGTGAACAATTAGTGAAATTTTGTGTTTTTTTCGTGAGGTATGTCATGAACACATAGGAATATTTTTCCTCATGGTTTATACCTCTAACAGGAGTTTACCATGAACATTTAAACATCTTGTGTGTACCAGTGTATTCAGTAAACCTTCAGAAATGTTCAGTGTTTTTCGTGAAGTACACTGCAAACTATAAGAAAAATTCTTGTGGTTTTCACAAGGTTCATCATGTACTATTAGAGAAAACTTTTTCTTTTTTTTTTTTTTGATGAAGTACTCAGTGAACTATTAATGAAAACTTTTTTTTTAACTGAGTACATCGTGAACTATTAGTGAAATCTCGTGTTTTTCACAGAGTACGTCATGAACTATCAGAAAATTCTTGAATTACTTTAGACTGATTTTTGCCATGAAATAATCTGAAACTCACCCAAAAAGTGATTTGATGAAGAAAGTCCAACATAAAGATTCCTTTGATGCCATTGTTTTGTCTTGATATTTTCTTACCTCTGACTCACTTTCTATTCAGAGCATCTTACAGATTATATACCTGTGACATACAAGTTGCACAGCATGACTCACGAAATCGTAATGACACGATTGCAAACAGTGGTCACAGTGGTGCCTGTGCTAACCTTCCTATGGTGTAGAAATATACCTAGTTGGACGAATCTTATTGTGGCTAGCTGGTCTAGCGGCTAACTCGACGGTCTGGAGTTTTGAGACTCTCTGACCGCGGGTTCAATCCCGGCCGGGGTATGGTAAGTTGCACAGAATCATGATCTATAGCTGTACGTATTGTGAAATGATAGGTTAGGTTAGGTAAGGTTCGTCAGGAAACAGGACAAATGTTTCCTGACGCGGGTCTTAGTCAGATGATGACCCGCCTTTGGAGCTTTTGGTCATCTGACCGAGGCCTTCCGCTGGCTTACCGGTCCACCCCTTTAAAAATTATGGTCATTTATAACCAGTCTTCTTGTGAAATGATACTGATTTTATACCTGTATTATACACAGCCTAGACAGACCATGTTCCTTTAATTACATTCAGAAACATTCTGAGGGTTTTACTCATTTTTCTTGTAAATTGCTTGTACAAATTTTCTTAAAGACTTTGTCTTGATCACAGTGTCTTACTTGTGACAAACGTTCTTAATTAGTTTTACCTGTGATTACCTCGGAAAATATATACGTATTTCACCTTGAATTTTATCAGCATTAAAGAACATAACTATAATACCTATGGTCGGAGGAACAATACTGATCGGAATAGTGAAAATTTACTGTTGTTGAAAAAAATGAAGACCGAAGGAGGCATTCGCTATATTTCATCTGAGAGAGACAAAGGCACAGAGAGATAAAGATTAATGTTGGAGGTGAGGTTGAAGAAGATGGTGAGGAAAGGAGGAATTGGTAGTTGTGAAGGAGGATCAGAAAGGTGCAGAGATTTTACATGTTATCTTAGGAATTTGAGGGGAAGGGAAAGATGGAGGAGGATGAGGACGGGAGATGGATAAAGAAAGCGGAGGAAAATATGGAGTAGAAAGAGGAGGCAGAAGAAAATGAGAAAGGGGTGGAAGAACACAGGGAATGGGGACTTTACTTGGTATCTATGGAATGTATGCACTCGAGATATGGAAAAGGTAGACGAGGAGCAGTAGAATGAATAAGATGAGGTGGAGGGGTAGGAGGAGCAGAAGGAGAAAGAAGAACATCGCAAATGCCTTGATAATAAACCTTTTTTCTTTTACACAAACCAGTTTTACAGGCTAAGAGCTGTTGTCGTACCTCATCACATTTCAAAGCCCATCACTAAGGTACACTACCATCCCCCAATACCCACACCAGTTGACTTACCAGGTACTTACTGCCAGGTAAAAAGGGGCAGCAGATATAAGGAAACATGCCCAACATATCCACCCACATAAGGGATCGAACCAGGGACACTCAGTGTATGAACTGAGTGCGCTAAAAGCTAATCACCACTGTTTCCTTGAGCATATTATGTATACTGAATGACACATGTGTGTATTATGATCTTTTGTATGTACTTATGTACAGTAATAAAGAAACGTAAAAATACATATTATCTTCCCTAACTATATACTAAGACAATTATTACCATTATGATGTTTTACTAAAAATATAAACCATGAAAACTGCAGAACACTATTTGTGTGGTAAGACAAGTTTTAAATTAATAACAATATCAATATTCTTTTGATTTAGGTATAGAAATACATCCAATACCACTTAAATACAATACCACTTAAATACAATACCACTTAAATACAATACCACTTAAATACAGTACCACTTAAATACAATACCACTTAAATACAATACCACTTAAATACAATACCACTTAAATACAATACCACTTAAATACAGTACCACTTAAATACAATACCACTTAAGTACAGTACCACTTAAATACAATACCACTTAAATACAATAGCACTTAAATACAGTACCACTTAAATACAATACCACTTAAATACAGTACCACTTAAATACAATACCACTTAAATACAGTACCACTTAAATACAATACCACTTAAATACAATAGCACTTAAATACAGTACCACTTAAATACAATAGCACTTAAATATAGTGCCACTTAAATACAATAGCACTTAAATACAGTACCACTTAAATACAGTACCACTTAAATGCAATACCAATTAAATACAGTACCACTTAAATACAATACCACTTAAATACAATACCACTTAAATATAATACCACTTAAATATACCACTTAAATATACCACTTAAATACAATACCACTTAAATAAAATACCACTTGAATATAGTACCACTTGAATACAGTACCACTTAAATACAATACTACTTAAATACAATACCACTTAAATACAATACCACTTAAATATAATACCGCTTAAATACAGTACCAGTTAAATACAATACCACTTAAATACAATACCACTTAAATATAATACCGCTTAAATACAGTACCACTTAAATACGATACCACTTAAATATAATACTACTTAAATACGATACAACTTAAATATAATACCACTTAGATATAATTCCACTTAAAGGCAGTACCACTTAAATGCAATGCCACTTAAATACCACTTAGGTGGTAATGTATTTACCTGTAATTACCTCATTTACAGATTTACGAACTAAAATAAAAAATGGAGAGTCTTTTAAGAATGATTACATAAGAAATTTTTCCTATCAAATATGAGTAAAGTGACGTGTGAGGTGACGGATGTTGACGTGTGAGGTGACAGATGTTGACGTGTGAGGTGACGGATGTTGACGTGTGAGGTGACGGATGTTGACGTGTGAGGTGACGGATGTTGACGTGTGAGGTGACGGATGTTGACGTGTGAGGTGACGGATGTTGACGTGTGAGGTGACGGATGTTGACGTGTGAGGTGACGGATGTTGACGTGTGAGGTGACGGATGTTGACGTGTGAGGCGATGGATGTTGACGTGTGAGGCGACGGTGTGTGAGATGACGGATGTTGACGTGTGAGGTGACGGATGTTGACGTGTGAGGTGACGGATGTTGACCGTGAGGTGACGGATGTTGACGTGTGAGGTGACGGATGTTGACGTGTGAGGTGACGGATGTTGACGTGTGAGGTGACGGATGTTGACGTGTGAGGTGACGGATGTTGACGTGTGAGGTGACCGATGTTGACGTGTGAGGTGACGGATGTTGACCGTGAGGTGACGGATGTTGACGTGAGAGGTGACGGATGTTGACGTGTGAGGTGATGGATGTTGACCGTTAGGTGACGGATGTTGACCGTGAGGTGACGGATGTTGACGTGTGAGGTGACGGATGTTGACCGTGAGGTGACGGATGTTGACGTGTGAGGTGGCGGATGTTGACCGTCAGGTGACGGATGTTGACCGTCAGGTGACAGATGTTGACCGTGAGGTGATGGATGTTGACCGTGATGTGACGGATGTTGACCGTGAGGTGTTGGGGACGGGTGAGGTGTTGGATGTTGGCCGTCAGGTGACGGATGTTGACCGTCAGGTGATGGATGTTGACCGTGATGTGACGGATGTTGACCGTGAGGTGTTGGATGTTGACCGTGAAGTGTTGGATAATGGCCGTGAGGTGACGGATGTTGACCGTGAGGTGACGGATGTTCACCGTGAGGTGATGGATGTTCACCGTGAGGTGATGGATGTTGACCGTGAGGTGACGGATGTTGACCGTGAGGTGACGGATGTTGACCGTGAGGTGTTGGATGTTGACCGTGAAGTGTTGGATGTTGGCCGTGAGGTGACGGATGTTGACCGTGAGGTGACGGATGTTGACCATGAGGTGACGGATGTTGACCATGAGGTGACGGATGTTGGCCGTGAGGTGACGGATGTTGACCATGAGGTGACGGATGTTGACCGTGAGGTGACGGATGTTGACCATGAGGTGACGGATGTTGACCATGAGGTGACGGATGTTGACCATGAGGTGACGGATGTTGACCATGAGGTAACGGATGTTGGCCGTGAGGTGACGGATGTTGGCCGTGAGGTGCTGGGGACGGGTGAGGTGAAGGATATTCACCGTGAGGTGACGGATGTTCACCGTGAGGTGTTGTCTCAGCCTTATAAACCTTCTGGTAATCTATTAATTTTACAGTTCTTTGATATTGTGAGAAATGACGAAAGCGCTTGGAAGTTCACAGTTTTTTCACAATGTTTTGCATTTTGTGATATCACAAGTTTACTGTGATCTTGTTGCATAAATATAGATACGACTGGGAGAGCAATACAACGGTGGACTCCGGTATGAGACGGGAAGGACGTTAAGGCGGACGTAGCGTAGACAACAGTAGGATCATAGAGGTCTGGAACACACCTGGAACACCTGTGAGCTGAATGAGGGACCTTAAAAACTACTAGGAAGTAAAAAAAGGAGAAAAGGTGAATAAATTGATGATAAAGGGGCGTCTGTGTTACTATAATAGACAATACTGTGAATAATTGGACACATAACACTGAAATACTGGGCACATAATGCTGTTAATATACTTGACACATGATGCTGGGAGTTTACTGGGCACGCCATGTTGGAAAATGTTGGATACATGAAGCTAGTTATACACTGGACACAAGGGATCGAGATCAAGGACGACGAGAGCTGTCGTAAGATGGGAAGGAAGAAGGATAAGGAAGGATGGAAATAACTGGAAAAGGATGGGGAGGAGGGGAAGAGGAGGAATCAAGGCAAGTGGCCCAACCACTTTGGGACATGTGGTACAAAAGTACTGGAGACGTAGGTAGAGAGGCTTGACTGATGTCATTGCTTGGCTCACTAGGAGAGGATGGCGAAGGCAGCGGTAGGAGCTGGGAGTGTCAGAAGGCAGCAAGCAGGATGAGTTGGTTATGGTCTTATACCGTTTATCAGTGCGGTATATTGTTTTCGAGAGAGTTGTATCACACTTATGGGAGAGCTGTAGTAGTATTCGTTGGTTTGGAGGTGGTGGAGTATCTGGTTGTAGGTAGGGAATGGTCTTTCTTCGCTTTGGTACGATACAGTGTTGTCTTGGAGATGTTGGATGAGTTCTAGGCGAGTCATGCTTGCAGGGTATAGCCTCGTGGTGTAGAATTCGAGTCCTTTGTGTTTAAAGCATGGTGTTCCAGGTAATCGACGTGAGCTAAGTAGAGAAGGCGGTGGTGGAGTAGAGGAAGGTGGTGTTGCTTCGTTTTCAACTTCAGTAGACGAATTAGAAGATGTTTCTGGTGGTAAGGCTTCTGATTGGTTGGATTCAGTGAGAGGTGGTGGCGGTGGAGGCTTCTCATTGGTCGTTGTTGGATTGACGTCGCTAGTTGGTGGTGTTGATGGAGCTTCTGCAGAAGAGTTGGCGATTAAGTTTTTGGTGAATTTGAGAATTTCTTCAGAAGGTGGAGATGCTGGAAATGTAAATGAAGGCATGTTATATAATGCAAATAACTCGTTGATGGTAGAGTTAAATGATCCAGGTACAGCCATGTTCTGCATGTGAGCGTATAATAAACAGTAGTGGATCTTGGTTACGTCACATGTTGGAGGAGTGATGACGGTGGAGGCGGGCTGAGTAGATGCTTGAAGTATTCTTGGAGACGACTGTTGAGTAGCTTGTAGAATCTTGGATGTTGTAGATTGAATCTTGGCAATTGCAGCGTATGTAGGAGAGGTTCCAGATGACTTCTTTGTTTCTTCCTTTAGTTTCTTAGAAAGGATATCCTTTCGCACTGGACACTTGGCTGCAAGAGTATGGTGATCACTCTTACAGTTGATGCAAGTGGGAGCAGCAGTGGAAGTGCAAGAACGAAAATCGTGTCCTGCAGACCCACAGGTGGAACATATCTTCTTATTCTTCACGTGGCAGTCGGCAGTAGAGTGACTGTACGAGTAACATGTCCAGCAAGGTGTTATGTACGTGAAGCGTTCAGGTTCAATCTGTCGAGGGTTGATGTAGTGGTAAAAGATGGCCAGGCCATCAGACAGTGCTCTGGTCGCCATGGTAACGTCCAGGAATGTGACCTTGAGCATTGAGGAAGCGTTGGGGATCTTCACTACATTGTCAATCTTGGCCCAGGTGTTGAGGTCTTTAAGTGATGTAGTAATTTCCTGGATGGTCATGTTCGTGATCAGCTTGTCAAGACGTTTCATAAACACTGATCGTTTTGCAAGCATGTATAGTGACGTAGAGATGGTAAAGCCTCGGTCTTCTAAGGTCTTCATGGCAGTAGGTGTAAGCACCTTGTCAGCTTCAGCATCATCGAGAAAAGTGACGATGAAAGCTTCTTTCAGTGACGTGATCTTGGAGAACTTTGCGTGAATACAAGTGTTGAGAGAAGCTGCAAGCTCAAGCTTCGTGGCGTCATCGACGACGATGAGACATCGTGGAGATGGTAGAGGTTCCCCTCCCCAACGGGGATCGTAGGGATACTGTGCAAGTAAGGAGAGCTGCTATGACCTGCCAGGGCGAGAGTCAACAGCAGAATTTGTCATTTGTTCACTGGACACATGATGTTGTGAATGAAGTAGATACATTGCACTGTGAATATACTAAACTCTTGCAGCTGTGACTACACTAGACAAATGGTGCTAGAAATATACTGCATTTATGCTAGGAAAATGCTGGACACATGGCACTATGGATATATGATACTGTGAATAAACTACGCTGGAAAACGTTAGGGACGTGTTTCCATAAGACACCTGCTGTCCCTGTCCCTGTTCACCCATCAGTTTAAAATGGGTACCTGGGTGTTAGTCGATTGGTGTGGGTCGCATCCTGGGTCAAAACTGAGCATAACAAGCGGCTTTCTATATAGTAGTATGTCATTGATGTCAGCTATGGTATGTATACCTTGTACATGTACTTGTAATAAATATATTATTATTATTATTATTATTATTATTATTATTATTATTATGTATTATTATAGATGATGCTGGACACATGAAGCTGAGACTGTGCAGCATGAGATGCATGATGCTTTAAATATACTAAATACAATCCTGGGAATTTATTAAATGCCTGACTCTTTGAATGTAGCAGAGAAATCATACAGCAGATAAACTGAAGTCGTGGTGCTGGGAATATTCCAAACACATGAGAACTGAAATTCACTGTAGACATGGAACTCAAATATACATTACAAAAAAGCGGGAATATATTGTATACATGACACCAGGAATATGCTGTATGTAAAGTAAATGGACACAGGTGCAACTAATTTGACATTTTATTATGGTAACGTTTCGCTCTCCAGGAGCTTTGTCGAGCTTAACAAAAGTTCCTGGAGAGCGAAACGTTGACACAATAAAATGTCACATTAGTTGCTCTTGTGTCCTTTACAAATTGTCGGTAATTCTACCAACATATATACAGGAATATGCTGTAGCATTATTGTGATGGTATAGAAAGAACATCGACTGCTAGACGAGAAGGTTCTTTACACATATGCTGCTATGTATGATAATCTATATAACTGTATTTGTGTATACCTGAATAAACTTACTTACGCACATGCATCAGCTTGGTATCCTTATTTTTGAAACGTTTCGCCTATACAGCAGGCTTCTTCAGTTCAATATTGAGGTGACTAAATATGGAGTCACCAGAAGCAGTGGAGAAGTAAATATGTTGTGGTCAGCCCATCAGTCTTATAGTCATGGACATCTAATATAATGATAAATTAGACACATGTGCAACACTTGGGTGTCTTTATTGAGGAAACGTTTCGCCACACAGTGGTTTCATCAGTCCATACAAAGGAGAATGGTGAAGAGCAGAATGGGGTTTGAGGTAATCAGACCCTCAGCCTGGAGTCGATGTAATCAGTCCATCAATCTTTACAAAACTGATTTATCAACTTGTCGGTTCTCTGAACCATTTGTCTACATCTATAATAACGTAGATAAATGTAGAGAGAACAACGGGAAAATTCTGCTTATATGACAATGGGAAAATTTAAGAAATGGTAGAGAGGATAAAGTAAGTAATGCATAACAATGGAAAAATAGAAAATCCTCCCTCGCCACGCTGCATTCTTCTCCAGCAAATTACTTTCCGCATTTCCTGGAGAACATGTCGAGAGCCAGAGAGCCTGATTGGATTTTTGGAGTTTCCTGAGAGGTTGAAGAGGTTGAGGCAGTTGGTGAGAGGACAAGAGCCTCCTGAACGGAACTCTTTGTGATCCTTGCTTCCCTGACGCTGGGTACGTCAGAAACCGATAGCCTAAGACTCTGCCATTTATATCAACTACTATTTAGTCAATACCAAAGACTTAAGAGTCTATTCCAAAGACCTTACGATCTATATCAAAGACCTGATGGTATATACCTAAGAACGCGCGGCTTTTAACAAGAGGGATAACCGAAGACAATAGTCGACTGTTGTGATACTTCACTCGAAGCAGTAGCATACCGAGTCAGCTGGAGTCAACTCTTTACATTATATAAACACTGCATACATTGTGTCTTTTTATTTTCATAGCACTTCTCGCTACCCAAATGTTGAGTCATGGGTAACAATACACAAATAACCCGAACACAGAAGAGAGAAGCTTATGACGACATTTTGGTCCGACTTGGACCATTTGTGTATTGTTCCAGACCAATAATGTCAGATTAATATTAATCTGATCTCAGAATATTCTGCTGGAAATCAGAATCTAACCATTTCGTACGAACAGCAAATTGTTTAAGGAGTACTGAGGATTCATTCTTGTTTCTTGAAAACCTCCGCATTCCTGTATCTGGAGAGTTTTTCACATATTTTTTCTCAGTTTCTAAATGTAACATATTCTTGCGTTTCTCGTAGTAGTAGTAGTAGTAGTAGTAGCAGTAGTAATAGTAACAGCGGTAGCAGTGATGGTAGTAGTAGTAATAATAATAATGATAGTAGTAGTAGAGGTGGAGGTAGTTGAAGAACAAGAGACAAAAATGACAAAAATTGAGCACTTCAGGGTAGAATAAAAACCCACTGGACAGAACTAGTCTAGGTAGAAGAAAGACAAGGAAAAGAAAATACAAGGAAGGAGAAGAGAAGATAAAAATCAGGTCAAGTCACAAGTGTTCTGATGTTTGGAACATCTGATGATGAGAAAGAAAGGCATCTACAGAGACAAAGCCAAGACTATGATTTATATTAGGAAAGTTGTGAATAAGGATGCTTCAACAAGACGCCGATTGTGATGGCTAAAAGAAAGGGTAGACAGTTTTAGCAGAGGACCAGTTAAAGGGATGACTGTGATGTCTAACATGACAGATAAGAACATGACTGGTGTCTGTAAGGCTAAGACCTCTCTTGTGTTCTTTAAGTCTGTCAAAAAGAGAACGACCAGTTTCTCCAATGTATTGTAAAGGACAAGAGAAACAAGGAAGAGAGGTACGAATTAAATTGCTAGGAAGGGTGTTAGACTGTATTTAAGTCTGATGTCTAAATAATGGTGGGAGGTATTAAGATTTTGGAGACTGGAAATAATAGGAAAGCAAATAACAGGAGATCTCACGAGAGTAGAGAGTTTGGGAGAGAAGAAAGTCCGTTTAGCACGTTAGTAATTATCGTTTATAAAATCGGAAGGATATTTTATCTAGGTAAATGGACACAGACGTAATTAATGTGACATTTATATTGTGGCGACGTTTCTCTCTCCAGGATCTTTCTAACGGCTTGACAAAGATCCTGGAGAGCGAAACGTTGCCTCAATAAAAATATCACATTAATTGCATCTGTGTTCGTTTATTTAAAATTTTGACTGTGATTCCTCCATTAAAACTGATATCTTATCTGTTTATCGTACATGAAATATACTGCACAGTACCTTAAGAAAACTATCGAACCGAAATTTCCTTCAATACGTTTTAACAAATAATTATTCATGCCGTACTAAATTCCGTACCGTACCGTATTGTATCGTACCGTGCTTTACCGTACCGTACCGTTCTGCCAGTATTGCTGGTATAACAATTTGCCATTTCCAAGATTCTCATCATTCGTTATAGCTAATTTTTAAGGATATTTTTTACATTTTGGTAACCAAGTAATTATTTAGACATATGTTGTATAGAATAATCAATTTATTACAATTGAAAGTTTTAGCAAAATGGAGAAATACGTTATTTGGCAACTCCGAAGGAGGACCTTCAAGCGGCTACCAGAATTTTCTTTTTATTCATCCTCCAGTTTTTCACTGTTCTCATAACGCTAGAACGTCTCATCCTACCAAATTTTCATTACATGCGTACAGTCATGAGGAGCAGGTTATTGGAACAACTGACATGTGTAGGCGCCCTGTGACCAAAGTTGTTGAACCCGTTCCAGCATCCTGGATTGGCTTGAATACATTCCAAAGCTCTTAGTGACGGAGCTTCAAACGTTCAGAAAATAGTTGCCTCCTAATTAGACGACAAAGAAGAGTGAAGTTCAAGGGTGTAGGTGCAGACTTGATCATTGTGTGTGTAAAATGGTTAGATATTCTTATTCCCTTTAAATCACGCTATATAAATTTATAGCAATCTCTTCTGAAAAACATCAATATTTACGAGCTGGCGCCTCGTATGGCCAGGATAATACCCATTAAGTTGTGGCTGTGCACGGATCAACTTATGAGAGTAAAATGCCAAAAAGAGAGCTTTGAATCGTTGGAATTTATGCCTTAAGAGGATAATGATTCATCTGATTGGCGTCAAACTTTCACCACTGGCGTGCTTTCCCGAACATAAGGCCTCTTCCTGGATGGAATAAGTCCCAATTCGATAATTTCTTGAAGTAATAATGATTCATTTTTAATTAATGTCTAAAGAATGACTCTATATACAAGGCTTTGTAGGAATTTTATGCTCATCCTAGCCATAGCAAATTTGAGTATACATAATATTTGTGGGTATAACATCATTATCCATGTTTCAGTGACCCTGTGATATGATTGAAATTAGTTCTTGATGTTATTCAGTGCAAGCACGAATATGTTAATTGAAATTAGTGGATTTCATATCCAAGAGATGTGTTACTGTGAGAGGAACAGTGGCAATAATATTCGTGTTGCATCGGAAGTAAATCCAGTGCAATATTTGAAATGGTCTTAACAGCGGTAATAATGTAATTCGTGTTGCATCGGAAGTAAATCCTGTGCAATATTTGAAATGGTCTTAACAGCGGTAATAATGTAATTCGTGTTGCATCGGAAGTAAATCCTGTGCAATATTTGAAATGGTCTTAACAGCGGTAATAATGTAATTCGTGTTGCATCGGAAGTAAATCCTGTGCAATATTTGAAATGGTCTTAACAGCGGTAATAATGTAATTCGTGTTGCATCGGAAGTAAATCCTGTGCAATATTTGAAATGGTCTTAACAGCGGTAATAATGTAATTCGTGTTGCATCGGAAGTAAATCCTGTGCAATATTTGAAATGGTCTTAACAGCGGTAATAATGTAATTCGTGTTGCATCGGAAGTAAATCCTGTGCAATATTTGAAATGGTCTTAACAGCGGTAATAATATAATTCGTGTTGCATCGGAAGTAAATCCTGTGCAATATTTGAAATGGTCTTAACAGCGATAATAATGTAATTCGTGTTGCATCGGAAGTAAATCCTGTGCAATATTTGAAATGGTCTTAACAGCGGTAATAATGTAATTCGTGTTGCATCGGAAGTAAATCCTGTGCAATATTTGAAATGATTCTTCTCAGATGCTAACCCGGATTCTTAGCTGAACTAATTAGTGTGGTAATTATTCATCTAAGGGAACTAAACATGTTATTAGCCAATAATTAAGTCCCAGGTCTGTGCAATACCAGTCTAGCTACAGTTTTTGAAGGACATAGCAGAATGTGGACCAGTTGCACAATCATTCCAAGGCTCATTAATAGATAGGCCATTTTCTAACAAATACATTTGACACCAGAGATCTATCGATTAGGCAGTATTCGCCAGTGGGGGCGAGTTGATCGAATTTAAACCAGAACTTGATTATCACTAACTACCATTAAGCACTTGATAATTACACCGAATACAATAACATTTAACTAAACAACATCTCCTAATTTAACAGCCATTAACCTGTCATCGAACCTAAATTATCACAGTAACTGCCACTGAACAACCAATTATTTTCATATCCAAATCACAATCTTTAGAACTGTTAACTTCACAGGATTTTAATTTAGCAGTTACTGGCTACTGTCACATTACTTGCATACAATATAGTCTGTAAATCATGTGTAAGTACCTTGTTTTGTGTAATTTACATTTATAAATACATGCTTATTCTATCTTATTTCATCTTTGTTTACTGCTGAACCTCTAAGTCACATTCTAACATTCTGGCAGATTCTGTATTAATGTTCTGTGTAATGTACACTCCCGAACTGTTAATAAAAATGTTGAAAAAGCTTAATTTTTTGCATAAAAATCAAGGTTGGGGAAATAGTTTGTATGTTTAAAATTGTTAATTACTGTAATGTTTACTCGATTTACATTGTCTTTGATATTTGAGCAGTGAACATGATGATTGTGCTGTATATGAAGAATATGCTGCATGTGATGAATGGTTTGAAAAACCGACAAGTTGAAGATTGAGACACTTATGCAGCATATGGGAATCTTTATTCAGGAAACGTTTCGCCACACAGTGGCTTCATCAGTCCAATACAAAGAGGAAGGCGTAAGGAGAGGAGGAGTATGAGGTAATCAGTCCCTCAGCCTGGAGTCGATGTGTTCAGTCCATCAATCTTGTAGAATGTGATTGATGGACTGAACACATCGACTCCAGGCTGAGGGACTGATTACCTCATACTCCTCCTCTCCTTACGCCTTCCTCTTTGTATTGGACTGATGAAGCCACTGTGTGGCGAAACGTTTCCTGAATAAAGATTCCCATATGCTGCATAAGTGTCTCAATCTTCAATATGCTGCATATGCTGAATATGTTGTATATGCTGAAGGTGCAATTAATAGCAGATTTGGACATTGTTTGCTTTATCAGGTGCAGTGGATCCTCGGTGTTCGAACGTACCGGATCTCGAACGAACCGGAGTACAAAAAATTTTGTTGTGAAAAATTGATCCGGTCTTCGAACATTTTTCTGGAGTTCGAACGCGCCGGCTTGCTTACAGTTCGGTTGTAAAAAAAAATTACAGGAAAGTCCTGTTTCAAAAGTGCTTTGAAGTGACCTCAGACGCTGGCCTAACTTTCGGATGAGTCAGTTCGACATCCTCCAGCGTGTGTGAGGCTGATAATTAAAGCCTGGGAAATACTGCTTCCGACATCGAACATTTTGCAGTTCGAGCACCACCTAGGAACCAGTTAAGTTCAGACACCGGGGTTCTAATATATAACCCATACACGGGGGTCACAAATAACCCTCACATAAGAGAACGAAACTCATGACGATGTTTCGGTCCGACTTGTACGCTTAATTAATGTCACCAGTTGATGGTCCAAGTCGGACCGAAACGTCGTAAAAAGTCATTCTCCTATTATGCCTGTTTATTTTTTTTACTTGCGTGTTTTATTAAATATATTTTAGTTTATTTTAGCTCTCACACTGAACACATTAATATTACAGCAAAAGCTTTTAATTATTTAATGACAATTTATTTTCAATTATTTTTTTTTCACTTTGTAAAGACGCAGCAGTTTATCTTAGCCTTTGCATGGCTGGGGAATTTCACTGTGGTTCAGGTAAGAATGTTTCGTTACCCAGGTATTTAGCCACTTATTTTTATGAAGACCCATTCATAAATACAGTACTGAATGGCGACATGAACATTCAGTCTTATTTCCAGTAGGTAATGACGTTCACAGTTATTTTACCTAGTGATGTCATTGAGAATCTCTTCAAGCGAGTTACTTATAAGTAACTCGCTTGAGTTACTGGTCATGTCTCAGATGGTTTGCAGTATATATCTTGCAAACTATGTCTTGATTGAAACCAGGAATCCCGTTTCAGGAAACAGGTTTCATACTGAACATTAAAATGGTATAAAATACCGACAGGTTGTTAGGTAAGACACATATGCATAATAAAGATACCTAACTGTTGCATATGTGTCTTACCTAACAGGTTTCATACTGATGAGAATCGTCACAGGTAGAGAGCAGGAAATGGTAATATTAGACTTGAACAAAGATTTGGTTAAGTTTATTTAGGTTAATTCTAGACCTCTATCTAGTAACTTGAGGAATAGTGAGGTACACTTTGTGCTGGAACTTTAATTCACCTCACAAATACACTCTTTGCTTTGAAGGAGAAATTCTAAACTAAACGTTACGTTAATAGTTCATAAATCTAGCACCAAGGTTGGAGAAAAGGACGAAGGGTAAACCCCTGTGAACGTTCATCAGTCAAGGCAGGAGTTAACACTATAAAAGGTCATGTAAACAAAGGGTAAACCCCTGTGAACGTTCATCAGTCAAGGCAGGAGTTAACACTATAAAAGGTCATGTAAACAAAGGGTAAACCCCTGTGAACGTTCATCAGTCAAGGCAGGAGTTAACACTATAAAAGGTCATGTAAACAAAGGGTAAACCCCTGTGAACGTTCATCAGTCAAGGCAGGAGTTAACACTATAAAAGGTCATGTAAACAAAGGGTAAACCCCTGTGAACGTTCATCAGTCAAGGCAGGAGTTAACACTATAAAAGGTCATGTAAACAAAGGGTAAACCCCTGTGAACGTTCATCAGTCAAGGCAGGAGTTAACACTATAAAAGGTCATGCATAATAAAGATACCTAACTGTTGCATATGTGTCTTACCTAACAGGTTTCATACTGATGAGAATCGTCACAGGTAGAGAGCAGGAAATGGTAATATTAGACTTGAACAAAGATTTGGTTAAGTTTATTTAGGTTAATTCTAGACCTCTATCTAGTAACTTGAGGAATAGTGAGGTACACTTTGTGCTGGAACTTTAATTCACCTCACAAATACACTCTTTGCTTTGAAGGAGAAATTCTAAACTAAACGTTACGTTAATAGTTCATAAATCTAGCACCAAGGTTGGAGAAAAGGACGAAGGGTAAACCCCTGTGAACGTTCATCAGTCAAGGCAGGAGTTAACACTATAAAAGGTCATGTAAACAAAGGGTAAACCCCTGTGAACGTTCATCAGTCAAGGCAGGAGTTAACACTATAAAAGGTCATGTAAACAGAGCCATACAAACGTGTGAATCAGTCTTAACGAATTAAAACTTCGTTTCTATGTTTTGAAGGAGACATTTGATTGTTTTCTAACTCTCTATAATAAGCAGGACAGGCTGTTGGTAGGCGAATTTTCTGACGCTGCTAGTGGTGATTATCTACAAAATAAATTTTCTGAAACTGCTAGTGCTGATTATCTACAAAATAAATTTTCTGACGCTGCTAGTGCTGATTATCTACAAAATAAATTTTCTGAAACTGCTAGTGCTGATTGTCTACAAAATAAATTCAAGGAGCTACGTGATACTATTTCCGAGTCTAAATTTTTAGAATATAATTTATCTACTGTTAATACAAATTACTGTGTGCCACTTCCTAAATTTACCAAAACTAATATTACCTGTTTATTGACTTCCAAATAACGGAGGAGAATTGTGTTCAAGTTTCATTGCTCCCGTTAGTGATGTCACTGACTTAAATGCTGCTAATAAATTGGTCTATTTAAAGGGTCAGGTGGAAGGTACTGCTCACACTTTTATAACAGAGTTTCCATGTATTGATTCTGGCTATGAGAAAGCAATACCACTCTTAGAGACCACTCATGCAACATGGAATTAAATTAAACTTCTTATACAAAGTATTGAGACTTAAATCTCCTCAATCTAACTTTGCAGAATTTCAACACTTAGAATACCCCAGAAAATATAATGAAGGCTAAATAACCATCATGAATTAGAAGCATTATTTTTCAAAGGGTAGTTTAACTACAATGAGCGAAAATCACATGACGCTCTAACCCACAGGACCACCAAATCATACAAAAAATCACGCACCCAGCAGAGCTAGGTGTTTTACTGTGATTCGAGGACCTACGGTGGTGTGGGTGGGTGTGGTCTGAGGCACCCACACCACTGTATGTCCTCGGATCACGGTAAAACACCTAGCTTTGTTGCGTGCGTGATTCTTTGTAGGATTTGGTGGTCCTGTGGTTTAGAGCATCATCTGATTTTTGCTCACCAGGAGACGGGCCAAAACGACATGGGTTCGAGTCCTCGGATAGTCGCAGTGTTGTTATTGACTAAATACCACTCGTTCGTGGTTACTATATATATATATATATATATATCTATATATATATATATATATATATATATATATATATATATATATATATATTGCAATAAGATCACAGCTAACAGGTGATTTCAGAATATGCAAAACAACCACTGTGAAAGAATAGAGAAATTCCAAGCGCTTTCGTGACTAATCACATCATCAAGGAACAATGTGAGTAGTCACGAAAACGCTTGGAATTTCTCTATTCTTTCACAGTGGTTGTTTTGCACACACACACACACATTATATATATATATATATATATATATATATATATATATATATATATATATATATATATATGTATATATATATATATATATATATATATATATATATATAGTTGGTAGACACTGGTATCTTTTCTTTCTGTGCAATAAACACGCTGTTTCTATTTACACTTAGGTCACACTACACATGCAAGTACACATATATACACACCCATCCGGGTTTTCTTCTCTTTTCTTCGCAATTTCTATTTCTTATTTATTTCTTTTTATCTCCATGGGAAAGTATAATAATAATTCCTTGTGTTTAAGTGTGGTAAAAGCCGACTAAGATGCCTGGAACAAGGGGCTAGTAACCTCTTCTCTAGTATAAATTACTATATGTAAAAAATATAAAACCTTTCCTCTTTTTCTTTATTTGGGTCATCTTGCTTCTGTGGGAGACGGCAATTGTTTATTATTATTATTATTATTATATATATACATATATATAACAAGTTGGCCGTCTCCCACCGAGGCAGGGTGAAGCAAGAAGAAAGAAAATCCCCAAAAAGAAAATACTATCATCATCATTCAACACTTTCACTTCACTCACACATAATCACTGTTTCTGCAGAGGTGCTCAGAACACAACAGTTTAGAAGCATATACGTATAAAGATACACAACATATCCCTCCAAACTGCTAATATCCCGAACTCCTCCTTTAGAGTGCAGGCACTCAAGTCCGACTATATAAAAATAACCGGTTTCCCTGAATCCCTTCACTAAATATTACCCTGCTCACACTCCAATAGCTCGTTAGGTCCCAAATACCATTCGTCTCCATTCACTCCTATCTAACACGCTCACGCACGCCTGCTGGAAGTCCAAGCCCCTCGCCCACAAAACCTCCCTTACCCCTTCCAACCTTTTCGAGGACGACCTCTACCCCGCCTTCCTTCCCCTACAGATTTATACACTCTCCATGTCATTCTACTTTGATCCATTCTCTCTAAATGACCAAACCACCTCAACAACCCTTCTTTAGCTCTCTGGCTAATACTTTTATTAACTCCACACCTTCTCCTAATTTCCACACTCCGAATTTTCTGCATAATATTTACACCACACATTGCCCTTAGACAGGATATCTCCACTGCCTCCAACAGCCTCCTCGCTGCTGCATTCACGACCCAAGCTTCACATCCATATAAGAGTGTTGGTACTACTATACTTTCATACATTCCCTTGTTTGCCTCCATAGATAACGTTTTTTTCTCCACATATACCTCAACGCACAACTCGTCTTTTTTAAATAAATCCATCCGCCGACACGTCAACTCCCAAATGTCTGAAAACATTCACTTCTTCCATACTCTTCCTCCCCAATTTGATATCCAATTTTTCTTTATCTAAATCATTTGATACCCTCGTCACCTTACTCTTTTCTATGTTCACTTTCAACTTTCTACCTTTACACACACTCCCAAACTCGTCATTATTCCAGCATAGAGAGAACAAGTGATTTGAAGAGAATCATCATGGGCTTGGGGTCCCTAGTTTTGAAGGCTCTCATTATCCATTCTATCATTTTTCTAGCAGATGAAGTAGATACATTATTGTGGTCTTTGAAGGTGCGGTCCTCTGACATTATCGCTCCCAGATCTTTCACATTAGTTTCTCGCTCTATTGTGCGGTTAGATTTTGTTTTATACTCTGATAAATTTTTAATTTTCCATATCTGAGTAGTTGAAATTTCTCTTCACTGAACTTCATATTGTTTTCTGCGGCCTATTTAAAGATTTGGTTTATGTCCACCTGGAGTCTTGCAGTGTCTTCTATGGAGGACACTGTCATGCAAATTCGGGTGTCATCCGCAGAGGAAGACACTGAGCTATTGCTCACATCTCTGTCTATGTCAGATATGAGGATGAGGAATAGAATGAGAGTACTGTGCCTTGTGGAACAGAGCTTTTCTGTGTAGCCGCCTCAGACTTTCGCAAAGTCTGTGTATACTACATCTGCATTTTGTTTATCCTCTACAGCATCCAGGACCTTGTCATAGTGGTCCAGTAGCTGGGACAGGCAGGAGCGACCTGTTCTAAACCTGTGTCGCCCTGGGTTGTGTAACTGATAGGTGTCTAGGTGGTTGGCGATTTTACTTCTTTGAGGAGGGAAGCAGGCACCAGGCACCAGTACCTGGTGCCTGGAATGTTAAGTATTTTTTTAGGCATTATGTGATCGCCATCCCACAAGCACTGACGCTGTCATGGCATCCCGACGAGCGTAACAGTTAGTGGCATGATAATTATTAAGAATTCTGTCAACTTCGATATGATGTAAAAAGCTCAATATATTCTAAATATTGATATCTGGCAACTGTCTGGGTATTTTCCATATCCAGGAGCTATGCAATGTTGCAAGACAGCAACAGATAGGAAGGGAAATTCTCTGAGGCAAGGCAAAAGATATCAGTGATAACCTATGTCACAGAGTGTGGGATACCACCGATCCCAACACCTACCTCCTCTCCCATCACACCCTTCCAGGGCCTCGGGAGGTAGGTACCTCATAGACGTTTACAGAAAGCAAGTTACAGAATATTATGGAAAATCAGTAACTAGCCCAAAATCGCATCTAAACAATATCAACTAATATATTACCCTATGGAATGGAATAATTATGCCTTAGTAATTATTACACCTCCAAACTCAGGCTATGTGTAACACTGCATTAGTATGCGAATCAGATTAACTAGTTAAGGGTCCTCTTCCAAGGATTCATAATAAAACTGGACTGTCTTAGATAAATAAGAACATAAAAAAGAAGGAGCACTGCAGCAGGCCTACTGGCCTAACTCTAAATTTGTTTAACTTGAATCCATTGCTGCGAGCCCTGTCTTGGTTAGATGTTTTTAGCACGTTATTACATCCCCCTTTATTTATTCCTGTTTTCCATTTATATACCTCAATCACATCCCCCCTAATTCCACTCCTTTCTAGAGAGTGCAGATTCAGTGCCCTCAGACTATCCTCATAGGAAATATTTCTGATGCATGGACCTATCTTGTGTTATGTGATCCAGGTCTGATCCGAGGAAAGGATGAAAGTTCCAGATAGTTTATCAGGTTTCAAGTTTAGCGACTGCACTTAATTGCTATTCACGTTGTACACAAAAGTCGAGGCTAATTTTATCCACATAACAAGATATTAAGCAAACATTGTGTGTGTGTGTGTGTGTCCGCTGAGACTGGACTGTCTTCGTCGTGTACACAGTGTATATGCGTTATGCAAGAAATAAATTACATGATAGCTACATCGTAGGGAGAATGGAACTAATTGCTTGCTCACTCGTTCTTTCTTTCTGTCTGTCTGTCTGTCTCTGTCTCTCTTTCTCTCTTCTCTCTCGTTCCACATGACAAAACATTAAGAGAGTTTGACGCTTTTACACTGTACATTTCCCCACAAGATAATTTCCACACCAGTGAGCACTTCACAAACACGCTGACTGGGCACCACAAAGCCGCTCGGCTTCTCTATAATACCACACGGAAGGATCCAAAGGGTGCTCAATTTCTGGACAACAAATCGACACAGAACGTTACATTTTTCGTTAACCAGTTAAGGACACATAAAACCAATAAACCTTACTTGACTTTAATTAGTTATTATTACATATGAGATTTATAAATCAGTTATCAGTTAAGATTCACAAGGCTGAGAGTGAAGAAAGTTATTTTGTCGTGTCAATTAGTAATTTGGGAAATATTCTCCCTAGGAAAACTTCATTATCAAATTAGCATTTGAAATGGCGGTGATAAATATTTATATTGCAATAAATCACAATATAACATTGTTACGATGTAAAGACTCCAATGGGACTGCTTTGGGCGAGGTCCTAGAAACCATCAACACAGCCCTTAAGTGCGTCAAGACCAAGTTATGCAAGTATTGTAATCATGTGTAGTGCATTTATAAAGATTTTTATGAGGCGCATAGAGCGAATAAAGCATATAAATTAACGGAAACGCCTCATAGTCTTAAATATGTACTCAGTGGAGAGAATGAGTAGTGGAAACTAGCTGAGAAATTATTCCCAGATCTGCACGCTGCCATAACAGCATACTGAGTTATGGGAGGAAGTGCAAGAGCAGGGGAACCGTGGGCACCGTATGAGACCATTATATCAACATCCGGAAGCTTAGAATATTCAGTATCTTATGAAAAGATATCAGAAACACTGCTGAGTCAAGTGTAGAAATCTTGAAGAGGAAACTGAATAATGATCTCCACCAAGTGCCAGATTAACCAGGCTATGATGAATATATGGGCCAGAGGGCCGCCAGCAGCAACAGCCTGCTTGACTAGGCAAGCATCAGATGTGCCTGTCCCAGGGCCGGGTTTCGGGAGTAGAAAAACTCTCGATACTCATCAAAGGTGATCGACTCTTACATCCTGGCCCCGCCACTCAATATTCATCAAATTCACTCCAAGTCTCGTGTAACTTGTAAGCAAGTTATTTTCTTCTAGGCTCAAGTACATATAAATACAGTTAATATACATAGTGTAAATTACATGGGATAACCCCCAATAAAGTTCAGACCATGTATGAAGCCTACTTCCACCATCTCCTCACCCCCTCAAAAAAAAAAAAGCACTTTCCAACCTCCCCGTGGCTCATCCGTGACCAACTTGCAGCGATGCTGTTGAGTTCCTGCCTCTCACCCTTCCAACAGCCTGTCTCCGTCCACTCTCCACTCCATCAGTTCTCCCGAATATCTTGCATATTATGACCTTCTCTGTTCCTCGTCCAATTCCACCAGCATTCCCTCGTACCTCATGCCTCCCAGTTAAGGAACTTGCCCCGCTGCTTACCGCTGCACTCGCCCCAGTTTCCCATTACGTATAATTATAATCATGGGGGAGCGCTAAGCCAGTAGGATTATCACTGTAACGTGTTCAGCTATCAAAACCTTGCGGCCATTATGTGTGCCTGTTATTTTTTGACTACCACCCACAGGATGGGTAAGGGGTACATCAGAGCAATTATAAAAAAGAAGTGTGTTATCCCTTCTTACTTTCTGGGTGAACTTGATTCGTCGACCAAAGGCAATGGACATCAATAACATATATAAACCACTCAGCTGAGGCAGTCAAGATATGTTTTAATGGTTTACTCTAAAAATAACTCTGTATAAATATTACCGAACACAGTGAAGTGTGAATTTCCTATCGTCATTCTCTGTTTTTTTTACAGTCCACTACGTTTAAAAACGGTAAATCTGGGACAGTAACACTGGTAAACAAAAGATTAAAATGAAAACTCGCTAATATCAAGTCATTCCACATATTTAAGCAATGGAGTTTCTCAAAAAGAGTAAACACTCTTCTTGTATGAGTATCTGAGATGCTAAAACACAGACTACAAGTTTGGCCAACCTTTTTGATAGATTGTTCCACCATAACTTATGATATGTGGGCCTTGATTCACTACTGGCTTAGGCGTGTTAATGATAGGTGAGCCTATTGTAATTGATATATATATATATATATATATATATATATATATATATATATATATATATATATATATATATATATATATATTATTTATTATTATCACACTTGCCGATTCCCACCAAGGCAGGGTGGCCCGAAAAAGAAAAACTTTCACCATCATTCACTCCATCACTGTCTTGCCAGAAGGGTGCTTTACACTACAGTTTTTAAACTGCAACATTAACACCCCTCCTTCAGAGTGCAGGCACTGTACTTCCCATCTCCAGGACTCAAGTCCGGCCTGCCGGTTTCCCTGAACCCCTTCATAAATGTTACTTTGCTCACACTCCAACAGCACGTCAAGTATTAAAAACCATTTGTCTCCATTCACTCCTATCAAACACGCTCACGCATGCCTGCTGGAAGTCCAAGCCCCTCGCACACAAAACCTCCTTTACCCCCTCCCTCCAACCTTTCCTAGGCCGACCCCTACCCCGCCTTCCTTCCACTAAAGACTGATACACTCTTGAAGTTATTCTGTTTCGCTCCATTCTCTCCACATGTGCGAACCACCTCAACAACCCTTCCTCAGCCCTCTGGACAACAGTTTTGGTAATCCCGCACCTCCTCCTAACTTCCAAACTACGAATTCTCTGCATTATATTCACACCACACATTGCTCTCAGACATGACATCTCCACTGCCTCCAGCCTTCTCCTCGCTGCAACATTCATCACCCATGCTTCACACCCATATAAGAGCGTTGGTAAAACTATACTCTCATACATTCCCCTCTTTGCCTCCAAGGACAAAGTTCTTTGTATCCACAGACTCCTAAGTGCACCACTCACCCTTTTCCCCTCATCAATTCTATGATTCACCTCATCTTTCATAGACCCATCCGCTGACACGTCCACTCCCAAATATCTGAATACATTCACCTCCTCCATACTCTCTCCCTCCAATCTGATATCCAATCTTTCATCACCTAATCTTTTTGTTATCCTCATAACCTTACTCTTTCCTGTATTCACTTTTAATTTTCTTCTTTTGCACACCCTACCAAATTCATCCACCAATCTCTGCAACTTCTCTTCAAAATCTCCCAAGAGCACAGTGTCATCAGCAAAGAGCAACTGTGACAACTCCCACTTTATGTGTGATTCTTTATCTTTTAACTCCACGCCTCTTGCCAAGACCCTCGCATTTACTTCTCTTACAACCCCATCTATAAATATATTAAACAACCACGGTGACATCACACATCCTTGTCTAAGGCCTACTTTTACTGGGAAATAATTTCCCTCTTTCCTACATACTCTAACTTGAGCCTCACTATCCTCGTAAAAACTCTTCACTGCTTTCAGTAACGTACCTCCTACACCATACACCTGCAACATCTGCCACATTGCCCCCCTATCCACCCTGTCATACGCCTTTTCCAAATCCATAGATGCCACAAAGACCTCTTTAGCCTTATCTAAATACTGTTCACTTATATGTTTCACTGTAAACACCTGGTCCACACACCCCCTACCTTTCCTAAAGCCTCCTTGTTCATCTATCCTATTTTCCGTCTTACTCTTAATTCTTTGAATAATAACTCTACCATACACTTTGCCAGGTATACTCAACAGACTTATCCCCCTATAATTTTTGCACTCTCTTTTATCCCCTTTGCCTTTATACAAAGGAACTATGCATGCTCTCTGCCAATCCCTAGGTACCTTACCCTCTTCCATACATTTATTAAATAATTGCACCAACCACTCCAAAACTATATCCCCACCTGCTTTTAACATTTCTATCTTTATCCCATCAATCCCGGCTGCCTTACCCCCTTTCATTTTACCTACTGCCTCACGAACTTCCCCCACACTCACAACTGGCTCTTCCTCACTCCTGCAAGATATTATTCCTCCTTGCCCTATACACGAAATCACAGCTTCCCTATCTTCATCACCATTTAACAATTCCTCAAAATATTCCCTCCATCTTCCCAATACCTCTAACTCTCCATTTAATAACTCTCCTCTCCTATTTTTAACTGACAAATCCATTTGCTCTCTAGGCTTTCTTAACTTGTTAATCTCACTCCAAAACTTTTTCTTATTTTCAACAAAATTTGTTGATAACATCTCACCCACTCTCTCATTTGCTCTCTTTTTACATTGTTTCACCACTCTCTTAACCTCTCTCTTTTTCTCCATATCCTCTTCCCTCCTTTCATTCTTCTACTTTGTAAAAACTTCTCATATGCTAACTTTTTCTCCCTTACTACTCTCTTCACATCATCATTCCACCAATCGCTCCTCTTCCCTCCCGCACCCACTTTCCTGTAACCACAAACTTCTGCTGAACACTCTAACACTACATTTTTATACCTACCCCATACCTCTTCGATCCCATTGCCTATGCTCTCATTAGCCCATCTATCCTCCAATAGCTGTTTATATCTTACCCTAACTGCCTCTTCTTTTAGTTTATAAACCTTCACCTCTCTCTTCCCTGATGCTTCTATTCTCCTTGTATCCCATCTACCTTTTACTCTCAGTGTAGCTACAACTAGAAAGTGATCTGATATATCTGTGGCCCCCCTATAAACATGTACATCCTGAAGTCTACTCAACAGTCTTTTATCTACCAATACATAATCCAACAAACTACTGTCATTTCGCCCTACATCATATCTTGTATACTTATTTATCCTCTTTTTCTTAAAATATGTATTACCTATAACTAAACCCCTTTCTATACAAAGTTCAATCAAAGGGCTCCCATTATCATTTACACCTGGCACCCCAAACTTACCTACCACACCCTCTCTAAAAGTTTCTCCTACTTTAGCATTCAGATCCCCTACCACAATTACTCTCTCACTTGGTTCAAAGGCTCCTATACATTCACTTAACATCTCCCAAAATCTCTCTCTCTCCTCTGCATTCCTCTCTTCTCCAGGTGCATACACGCTTATTATATATATTATATATCATCTGTTTCTTGTCATCCGCACTATTCACGCACATTTAAGCATAGTTTTATATATATAGGGGTTACTAGCCCATATATGTATATGTCGTGCCGAATATGTAAAACTGGTCAATTAGCAAGAACTCATTTAAAATTAAGTCCTTTCTAAAAATTTTTCTCTTATAAGTTTAAAGTTTAAACATATATTTTTTTCATTAATGTTAATGTAAAAATTTATAATTTTGCACCAAAAGCAACTTAGAAAAATTACCTAACCTTATTATAACAAGAACAATTTATTTTAGCCTAACCCAACTAAATATATTTTAGATTTGTTTACAATAATTTAATACAAAGCAAACACAGTGAAATATATTTTTTTCGTTAGGTTCAGAATGACTTTGGCGAAATTATTGCATACATAAATTTTCACTTGTCCTATATGGCAAGATGAGCGTTGCTATTTAAGCCATGATCGCAAATTCTGCCTATTCGGCACGACATATATATATATATATATATATATATATATATATATATATATATATATATATATATATATATATATATATATATATTAACAAACATTATCTCTACGTCCACAGCAGGAATCGAACCCGCAAATTCTGCTTCAGAGTTCACAGTACTATACGCACTGGACGTCTTGCACCATGTTAGGTTGACCTTAAAAAACTAACACTTTCACTATTGTTCATTTAATCAATGTCATGCCAAAAGTGTGTGCAAACATCACAGCTCAGATGACACTCTCGAACTGCAACACTCTCCACCCATCCTTCAGGGTGCAAGCACCGTACTTCCCACCTCTCAGTCCGGCTAACCATTTCCCCTCAATCCCTTTATAAATGCTGCTCTACTAACACACACACCAACAGCACATCATATCATGAAAGTCATTTACCTCAACTCACTGATATCTAACATACACAGGCCTGTTGGATTTACAAAATCCCTAACGCTTAAAATCTCCCTTACTCCCTCCCACCAATCTTTCGTTACAAGACCCCTACCTCTCCTTCCTTCCACCCCAGATTTATATTCCTTCTAGTTAACCTAATATCCTACCTCCTCTCTATAGTTCAATACCACCTCAACAACGCCTAAACTTTCCTCCGAATACTGTGATCGGCAGTTCCACACCTTCTAATCCCCAAGCTCGGAATTCTCTGCAATAAATTCACAACACACAGTGTCCTCAAACACGACATCTCTGCTGTGTGTGTGTGTGTGTGTGTGTGTGTGTGTGTGTGTGTGTGTGTGTGTGTGTGTGTGTGTGTGCATGTGTGTTTGAGTGTCCCAAAAATACACATTAAACAATGTACAAAAAAAAAAAAAAATGAACACGTTAAATGAAATTCATAAATTTACTCAAAAAATTCGATTGAAATAAGAGCATAATTTTGTGCAGCATGACAGCAATACCCCTAAAATCTGATCAGGTTATCTCTATGTGTGTATATAAATTGGAAAACAAAATTTCATTAAAATCGTACAGAGGCTTTTGCGTTAAAACAAATTGGAAACGAATATAGGGACAGAGGGAGAGTTCGACTTGAACAGGTGTGTTCGGCCACATAACATGCCACTCACCATAAACACCTCGTTTAACGCCAGTACGTTGTAGCACAACGTTACACGACGGAGATACAGTATCCAGTTTCGTCCACCACTGAGGTAAACTGGAGTGAGGGGGTGTTCTAAGGGGTTGTGGAGATGTACTGAGGTTGTGTGTATTTACTGAGGTTGTGGGGATGTACTGAGGTTGTCGGGATGTACTGAGGTTGTCGGGATGTACTGAAAGGTTGTGTGGATGTATTGAGGTTGTGTGGATATACTGAGGGGTTGTGTGAATGGCTTTAGATATTGTGATTAAGTATACAATATATATATATATATATATATATATATATATATATATATATATATATATATATATATATATATATATATATACTCTATGGGGAAGCGGAACAGAATTCTTCCTCAGTAAGCCATGCGTGTCGTAAGAGGCGACTAAAATGCCGGGAGCAAGGGGCTAGTAACCTCTTCTCCTGTATATATTACTAAATGTAAATGGAGAAACTTTCGTTTTTCCTTTTGGGCCACCCCGCCTCGGTGGGATATATATATATATATATATATATATATATATATATATATATATATATATATATATATATATATATATATATATATATATATGCAAAACAACCACTGTGAAAGAGTAGTGAAATTTCAAGCGCTTTCGTGACTACTCACATTGTCAAGGAACTACTCTTTCACAGTTTTGCATATTTTAAAATCACCTGTTTACTGTGATCTTATTGCATATATATATACATATATATATATATATATATATATATATATATATATATATATATATATATATATATATATATATATATATATATTATTACAACCCAGGCTTCCAAATGGCCTGTTATCCCGGGTGTAATGGGAGCAAAATAAACACAGCAGAAAAAGTTTAGACTTATATTATCCTTCACCGATTTAGAACAGCAATATGTACACTATGTACAGTGATAAGTATAGTGCACTCCACGGTAAGCAAGGCAGAAATAGAAGCCACAAGATAGCAGACCGTGCTTCAACCAGCTCTAGAATGGGAATGACAAGGGCAGACAGAAGAGTGGTACCCACATAACCTCTGCGATTGCCAAAACCATCTTCTTATTGGCTAGAACCTGGTCACTAGTTGAACGACGGGGAGAGATAGCCTGTAAATGAGGGTGTGTACATGCGCCGAATAAAGGTTACGTACTCTTTGCATGCCACACCCCCACCCCGAGAAGGCTCAGGATTAGGCTGCCACCTCCCAGTGGTAACCGTGCCGCCATGGCACAAAGTAATGGGACCGCCTTTCCTCTCCACCATCCAACTCTTAGATAGAGCTCAGCTTTTCTCCTGACAAAAAGCCAAACCCTAAACTCAAAGTGAGAAAGCAGTCAGTCAGGCTAGCATAGGTCCAAGATACAGGCGGACGGTAGCCCGCATCCCCTCACTAAAAAAAAACCCCACACCAGGGGATAAAAAAAAAAAGAGCGTGAAAAGGGGTTACCACAAATATAACATCCTAACCTAAATAAATAAAAATATTAGACTCTAGATAAAGAGTCCGCCAACACATTTTCTTTGCCGGCAATATATTTAATTCTGAGTGAGTATGGTTGCAGTCTTAGCGTCCAGCGCATGAGCCTTGTGTTGTGGTTCTTCATGGCTTGGAGATATACTAGAGAATTGTGATCACTGTAGACTGTGACCACCTGCAACCTTGAAGACGGGTTGTAGAGTGTTGAGCTAACGTCTTCTCCCATCCATCCTTCTTTGAGCACCCGAAGAGGACCTCGTACATTGTGCCCAAAGATCAGCTCAAACGGACTATACCCTGTAGACTCTTGCACCGTTTCTCGTACTGAGAACAGCAACAAAGGTAGTGATTCATCCCAGTCTGTAGGAAAGTGCTTGCAAAAACTTCTCATCATAGTTTTTAACGTCTGATGGAATCTTTCCAAGGCGCCTTGGGACTGAGGATGATAGGCAGTGGATAAGTTGTGGATTATCCCTAACCTAGTTAATACTTTCCTAAATGTTTTGGCAGTAAAGTTAGTACCTTGATCACTTTGAATAGTTTTAGGAATGCCAAAACAAGAAATGAATTTGGTTAAAGCTTTGAGAATAGCTTTAGTATTAATACTGCGCATGGGAATTGCTTCATGATATCTGGTTACTTTATCCATAATCGTAAATAAATATTGATTTCCAGACTTTGACCTAGGTAGTGGACCTACACAATCTATAATTAAATCTGCAAAAGGTTCTCCATCAGCAGGTATAGGTTGGAGAGGTGCAGGTTTAATGGAATGTCCAGGTTTCCCAACTTGCTGACATTCTTGGCAACACCTAATATGATTCTTCACATCTTTCTTTAATTTTGGCCAATAAAATTCTTTTGTGATTCTATACAAGGTTTTTGTAATTCCTAAGTGACCTCCTAATGAAGTATTATGAGCTATATTTAATATTTGAGGTCTAAACTTTGTTGGAACTACTAACCTGTCATACAATTGCCGGCCCTCTATCTCCTTACCAGTCTCAGTGCAGATCAAATAATTGTTTTTAACTTCATACTTGACTGGATGACCCAAAGAGGATTTACCCATGGCTGCCTGAAAAGCGAATTTTAAAGAAGGGTCCTTTCGTTGTTCCTCCCGGAAGGACAGTCCCTCGGGCATGGAAACAGAGACATCTGGCAATCCTGCAACCTGGGAATAGGAAGACTTGATCGGGGTCTGTTCACTTGATTTACGAGGCTCCGGCCGGTGTGCTTCATAAAACAACGTGGCTATTCCGAGATGGGAGTCGTCCAAGGATAGGTCAACATTCTCTCCAGACAACCCTTGGGATGTTGCCCGAGTTATGGCCAACACCGGAGAAGAATTACTCATTATAGGTCCAGGACACGCACTAACAGTAGTAATGTTATTACCCAGTAATAACATGGCATCTTTCATGGGGAATCCTTTTAAGACACCTACAGTCAAGTATCCAGTGTAATATTTGCACTGTACATAAATTTTATGCAAAGGGACAGAATATATAGCTCCTCCAAATGCTTCTAATAAAACAGAGGAATTCAAGGAAGTGTTCTCTGAAAGGGGTAATATTCCTTCTCTTACAAGTGAGCAATATGCTCCGGTATCTCTAAAGGTCTTTACTTCAGTTGTTTCTGAGTTTTCCTGAAGGGAAATAAGACTCTTGCAATAATAAGGGGCCATACCTTTTTCTACTTCTCTAGGGAACATGTTACTAGGGACATTAGAGATTTTCCCAATGGGTTGGGGTTTGTGGGGGCAGTTGGGACGGATATGACCTACTTTGTTACAAAGGAAGCAGACGACAGGCTTGCCCTTTACTCCCTGCGGACGTTGCAAATGGTGTCGTTCTGGCTGGTGTCTCTCTGGATACTGTTGTCGAGATGCACCATGAGTAGTTTGTCTCTCCGCAGGTGGGCCATAAGTTGAGAAACGTGGCTCACCAGGTGACTTAGTTGGCTGACGTAGACGTTCTCCCTCCGGCTGGCACTTCATTCTCCAAGGTTGACGATCTCTGCTTATGCCAGGCTGTTGAAAAGAGAGACGGGACCGCTCGGACAAGGAGCGGTTAGTTTCGAAGGTATCAGCCAACCTGGCTGCCTCCAATGCAGTGGTTAAGTCACGATCCTGCAGAAAGACTCTAACCTCTGGTCCCACAGACTCCAGCAGGTTATCAATCAGAATAAGCTGTACCAGCTCCTCAAAGGTAGAGACACCACTTGCTTTATACCAGCTGGTAAAAGCTTTGGTTTGCTGTCTCACAAAGTCCACGAGGGATTGACCAAGCTGTCGTCTGCCCAGTTTGAAAAGTTTTTTGTATTTGGCTGGGATACATGTATATGCTCCCAACACTGTGGTCTTCACTACTTGATAATCAGAAAATTCAGCGTCATTTAATACTGACGTAAATTCCTGTGCCTTACCCAATAATGCTGTATGAACCAACGATGCCCAATGCTGTTCCGGCCACCTCAAGGCTCGAGCCTGATTTTCGAAGCTTTCGAAAAAATTTTCTGGTTCGGCCTCATTGAAGCGGGGAACAAGCTGTACTGCTTTTTGTAAACTAAAATCATTTACAGAATGCGAAAACTGCCTCCTTTCTCTTTCCCTATCAAATTCTTCCCTTGCGAATGCTCTCTGTTCCCTAGTTTGCTCAAGATTGATTTTTGCCAGCTCAAGTGCCAACGACGCTGATTCACCTTGAGACAACCCAGCTGCACTATACTGACCATTTTGCTCCGTAGGTGTATCATCTTCCTCCTGCGAGAACATAGGAGTTTTTGCCCTAGCTCCCGTAGAGGGAGGAGTCTGATGTGCCATCTCTTCATATATTGTCAGCAATCAGTGAACGCAGTTGTGCAGCTGTTAGAGTGCGTTTGTATGTAATGCCAATGGAACAAGCAATTTGCCAACAACGCTGTAGGGACAATTTAGGTAGATTATGCAAAGTATATGCCGACACCAGACGTCTGACTCGTCTAGGTGGCATAAGTTATTCGCTATGCACAGTACGATTGCAGAATACCCCAACGTAACACGTTAATTTGCAGAACACGCTTAGCTATGCACAGTACGATTGCAGAATACGCATACAAGCAAAACCGACTGCAAAATTCTCCACACCGAACAGGCTAGTAACAACTGACACGCAAAATTTGTAAAGCAATGCCAGACAGCTACACTGTTCTAGAAGATTGACCGTAGCGAAGCGAGCACACCGAACAAGCTAGTAGCGAGCTGTTGAACGATCACACAATAGTAAGGCTGACCATAACAGTAACTGACACACAAAATTTGTAAAGCGTAGGCAAAGCTAATGCAATGCCAGACAGCAAACTGTACAATGTTCCTGCTACGAGCTTCACCCTAAGCTCAACCGTTTCTCTAAGTCCAGCTCCAGCTCTCGGACAGGCTACCCATATTACAACCCAGGATTCCAAATGGCCTGTTATCCCGGGTGTAATGGGAACAAAATAAACACAGCAGAAAAACTTTAGACTTATATTATCCTTCACCAATTTAGAACAGCAATATGTACACTATGTACAGCGATAAGTATAGTGCACTTCACGGTAAACAAGGCAGAAATAGAAGCCACAAGATAGCAGACCGTGCTTCAACCAGCTCTAGAATGGAAATGAGAAGGGCAGACAGGAGAGTGGTACCCACATAACCTCTGCGATTGCCAAAACCATCATCTTGTTGGCTAGAACCTGGTCACTAGTTGAACGACGGGGCCCCATCATCAACTCTTAGCAACCTGGTTCGCTGGTTGGGGGAGATAGCCTGTAAATGAGGATGTGTACATGCGCCGAATGAAGGTTACGTACTCTTTGCATGCCACACACACACACACACACACACACACACACATATATATATATATATACACATGTGAACTTTATTAATAGACAGAACACATTGGTAGAAAACACAGACATGAATACATTGGTACAATATATCAAAGGCTATGAATCTCCTCCAGCTCCTCCAGTATGCAGCATGCATTTCCCCTCTGGATGGCCACGCTGAGGCGCTGGAACATGAAAGTGGCTGCCCTTGGGTCCCTGGTGGTGTCGTTGAGCCTGGAACCCAGTTCTTTAAGGAAACGTGTGGCATGTTTTCCCCATGATCCCAAGGTCTCTGATCCCACTGGGACAAATTGATACTGTTGGCTTATGTCCCTGTACTTGCTGATCTTGTACTCCTCCCTGTGGTCAGCAGCTCCTCACTGTCGCCCAACACTGTGATGGATATAGGTGTCAGCCAGTGTGGACACACAGGTATAGTCCCATGCTAAGAGCTTGCCATTCTTCCAAAGATAGACGGTGATCCCGTCGGGACGGTTTGCTGGGTTGTGGGTATTGTTGGCTGCTAGTGATCGAGGATCCCTCTCAGCTGGGCATCCAGATGTAGCAAGGGTTCTCTTTATGATGTCGTTGATCTCATTGTGTCTTGCATGCCAGCCTTTGGTTTTGGAACATTTAAGACCATGTAGACCATATTGATCGGCTTTTGCATCGCCGCAAATACAAGTATATTCCGTGTGAATTGGGGCAGCAAGGCGCAGAGCCACTGCAATACGGAGGGTCTTAGCGTTGAGGCGCGTTCCCATTGCCGATATGAGAACTGTTTGGAGGAAGTCCCCGGAGTGATTTGCGCTCACAGCCTGGAGACGGGCAGTCTCCCTATCTGATGTTGCAGCCCTGAGCATGTTAGCAAGCACCTTTTCAGCGATCGGGCCATCCCAGCTTGACTGTTTGTCAGTGCTGCACTAGGGTATGGTGCTGGAGCAGCAAGAGTCTCCCATTCAGTGATGGCACTGGCATAGTTAAGGTCCTGTATTCCTGCTTAGTCACTGAGGTTGTTAGGAAGAATTTGTCTTATTAACTCGTTTGATGCTATGGAAGAGGATAGGAAAGCTGGTAGAGCAATCTGGGAGGATCTGCGTACTCCTAGCCCTCCAAGCCTGACCGGAAGTGAGGCTTGCAACCACTGTCCATCTTCAAGGGAAAGATTCAATACACTCTCTAGCATGGTCTTTAAGGAGAGAGTCATATTCCTCGAGTTTCGGACTGCTGAAGACTGGGGAGCATCTCAGAAAGTAGGTAAGTTTTGGGATTGACAGGCACCTGGTGAGTAGGAAGAAGGTATCATGTGTATCAATGTCTTTCATCCTGCTTTCCATCGTCCGGAGGTCTGAGATTTTTTTTTTTTCTAGAATCAGATCGATGGCATTGGACCCAAGAGGAGCACCGAGGAGAGTGCTATTGGCTGGATCAATGGCTCGTGCTCCTGGTAAAACAGCACTAATATTCTGGATCATCTGTTGATTGGTAGAAACTATTTCACATTTGGTGGGGTTTTAAGAAAGGCCCAGGCTTTCTCCCATGTCTTTAATTTTTCTGATGTCTTCTAGGAGAGATTCTGTTGTACCAGCTAGGGTACCATCATTTAAGAACCAGATATTGAGCTCGCTGGAGAGTGTTTCTGTGACTTGCTTGATGACCAAACAGAATAGAAAGGGGGCGAGAGGATCCCCCTGTTGCACGCCCTCACACGAGTCAATTTTGTGGTCCCCGAACATAGTTTAGAAGTCACACTATAACACGATTCTATGCAGGGAAAGAGGGAAGGGAAGTGTCTAGAAACTGCTTGGAGAGCAGAATCCCTTCTGGTTGAGTTGAAAGCGTTGACAAAGTCCAATTTGATCAAGGCTTTATCATCGGACATGTTGTTGATATATACTCGTGCTGCGTGGGCAGCTGCTTCACAGCCCTGTTGAACACCAAAACCGAGCTGAGTTGGTTTCAACATTGCAGCAGCCTCTTGACTCACCATTCTTACTGCAGCCTTGGCGACTAGGCGCCGAAGGGTGTCGCCCACTGCAATGGGCCTTATTCCGCCATCCTTTTTCCGGAGGGCACACAATGAAGCACCAAAGAAAAGGGGTCTAATGGCCTCTGGGACACTGCCAGCCAGGCACAGGCTGGAAAATTTGGCGAGTTCAGACAGCAACCTCTCTGAAACATCACCATATATATAATATATATATATATATATATATATATATATATATATATATATATATATATATATATATATATATATATATATATATATATATATGGTGATGTTTCAAAGAGGTTGGTGTCTGAACTCGCCAAATTTTGCACTAGAGGTCCACCTCTAGTGCAAATTGTGGGACCCTTACCCTTGGAGAAGTAGATAAAAAGTCTTCTAGGAAAAACATTTGGATTTCTTTCCGTTAGGAGGCCTGGTCACAGACCGGGCCACGGGGGCGTTGACCCCCGGAACTCTCTCCAGGTAAACTCCAGTCGTTGGAATATTTTGCTTCCCCTACCACCCCATCTTTTTATCTTTGTAATTTCACTAATAATCCTGTACACATTTTCCCTTAGCATAAATTAAGTATTACTAGTACCGCACAACCTAGATTAAGACAGTAGCTGCTAAAAACTTAGTGACGTAAAGCATTGTTTGTCTAAAAAATAAATTGTATGGTGTACGTACAGGATGTGGAAAAACACATTTTTAAAGAAAAAGATTCGCCACGAGTGGTTTCTGCAGTCCTAATGAATCGTTCCCATTAATGAATAACCTGATCTGAATGAAAAAGTCTTTCCTAGAAGATTACCTAGGATAGCCACAAAAAAAATTATATTGGAATCCTCTGAATATAAACTAAAACTAAACATCTTTAAGTCATCAGAAAGAATGAAACATAGAATGATCTAAGCATCACTATAATATTTACGTATAATAATCTAAATAATTAAATACATGGAAGCTTGATTAAAGCTGTAATACTAATATATGGACGAAATCCCTCGGGATCAAGTCATAATTAACTCCACAAGGAGCTATGTGAATTAGAAATTTTCATTTATGTTAAGAATGTTTATATACAGAGTTGTTCTGTGACCTGACCATCGCTACACACATTAACTTGCGTATTACAAGACTCAACACATTAACCAAGCTAGAGTGGTTATGAAATTGTTATTGTATTAAGTTAGGATAATCTTGTTGGGAGTTAGCACAATACAAACTCTGCTTCATGATCCCATGGCGGCCACAGTCGGATCCTGATATGCAAGTCCCTATTCTCGAAAATACATAAATCGTGGTTACTGGTAAAGCCAGATAACCACACACACACACACACACACACACACACACACACACACACACACACACGACCCTTGCACCCACAATTAGGTGTGAACAATTAGGCGAGTACAAACACGAGCGCGCGCACACACACACAGGAGGGTCAGTGGATACATGATAATGACATACAAAATTCTGCGTGGAATAGACAAGGTGGACAGAGACAGGATGTTCCAGAGATGGGACATAGAAACAAGGGGGTCACAATTGGAAGCTGAAGACTCAGATGAGTCAAAGAGATGTTAGGAAGTATTTCTTCAGCCACAGAGTTGTTTGGAAGTGGAATAGTCTCGCAAGCGATGTACTGGAGGCAGGAACCATACATAGTTTTAAGACGAGGTATGATAAAGCTCATGAAGCAGTGAGGAGGACCCAGTAGCGGTCAGTGAAGAGGCGGGCCAGGAGCTGAGTCTCGACCCATGCATCCACAATTAGGCAAGTACAATTAGGTGAGTACACTCACACACACACACATGCCCCCCCCCCCACACACACACACAAGAGGCATGAAAAATTTCCTGCTCAGGGTTCAGTGGGACAGAGAACTGGCAGGGAAGTCAGTCAACGAGATGATGGAATATGTGACAACACTATGCAAGGAAGCTGAGGAGAGGTTTGTACCCAAGGGTGACAGAAACAACAAGAAAGCCAGGATGAGTCCTTGGTTCACCCAAAGTTGTAGAGATGCCAAAACCGAGTGTGCTAGAAAATGGAAGAAGTATAGAACACAAAGGACCCAGGAGAATAAGGAGAGCAGTCGCAGAGCCAGAAATGAATATGCACAAGTAAGAAGTGAGGCTCAATGACAATACGAAGATGGCATAGTAGCGAAAGCCAAATCTGACCCGAAGATGTTGTACAGCCACATCAGGAGGAAAACAACAGTCTAGGACCAGGTAATCAGGCTGAGGAAGGAAGGCGGGGAGATCATAAGAAACGGAAGTGAAGTATTTGAGACCAATTTGAGATTCAAAGAAGTGTTCACAGAGGAGAAGGAAGGGATTCCAGAAAGACAGAGAGGTGGGGTACACCATCAGCTGTTGGACACAATACATACAACCGAGGAAGAAGTGAAGAGGCTGCTAAGCGAGCTAGATACCTCAAAGGCGATGAGGCAGAATAACATCTCTCCATGGGTCCTGAGGGAGGGAGCAGAGGCGCTATGTGTACCACTAACAACAATCTTCAACACATCTATCGTAACATGGAGACTACCTGAGGTATGGAATACAACAAATGTAGTTCTAATTTAATAAAAGGAGACAGTCACAAAGCATTAAACTACAAACCAGTGTCACTGATATGTATAGTATGCAAAGTCATGGAGAAGATTATCAGGAGACGAGTAGTGGAGCACTTAGAAAGAATGAGCTTATCAGCGACAGCCAGCATGCTCTCAGCGACGGGAAATCCTGTGTCACAAACCTACTGGAGTTTTATGACAGGGTGACAGCACTAACACAGGAAAGAGGGGTAGGTAGACTGCATTTTCTTGTACTGTAAGAAGGCGTTTGACACAGTTCCACACAAGAGATTAGTACGAAAGCTGGAGGATCAGGCAGAGATAACAAGGAAGGCACTACAACGGATCAGGGAATACCTGTCAGGAAGACAACAGTGAGTAATGGTACTTGGCGAGGTACTTGGCGCCTGTGACGAGTGGGGTTCCACAGGGGCCAGTTCTAAGACCGGTGTTGTTTCTGGTATTTGTGAACGACATGGAAGGAATAGACTCAGAAGTGTCTCTGTTTGCAGATGATGTGAAGTTGATGAGAAGAATTCAAGTGGACGAGGACCAGGCAGAACTGCAAAGGGATCCGGCAACTGGCTCCTGGAGTTCAATCCACCAACTGCAAAGTCATGAAGATTGGGGAAGGGCAAAGAAGGCCGCAGACGGAGTACAGTCTAGTGGGCCAGAAACTACAAACCTCACTCAAGGAAACAGATTTCGGTGCGAGTATAACACGGGACACATCTCCTGAAGCGCACATCAACCAAATAACTGCTGCAGAATACGGTCGCCTAGCAAATCTAAGGACAGCATTCCGACATCTCAATAAGAAATCGTTCAGGACCCTGTATACTGTATATGTTAGGCCCATATTGGAGTATGCAGCACCAGTTTGGAACCCACACCTAGCCAGACACGTAAGGAAACTAGAGAGAGTGCAAAGGTTTACAACAAGTCCTGGAGCTAAGGGGTATGTAATACGAGGAGAGGTTAGGGGAAATCCACCTGACGACACTGGAGGACAGGAGAGATAGGGAGGACATGATAACGACATATAAAATACTAAAAGAAATCGACAAGGTGGACAGAGATAAAATGTTCCAGTGATGAGACACAGTAACAAAAGATAAAGATAAAAGGTTAATTCTTTGTAAAGGTTACAATGTGTAATTACAATTTTGTTTTGCTAAGTACAAAGAATGCCACTATCATGCCAGGGCATTTCGGGCATTTCGGGCATTTCGGGTCACAATTACAAGTTGAAGAGTCAGATGAGTAACAGAGATATTAGGAAGTATTTCTTCAGTCATAGAGTTGTTAGGAAGTGGAGTAGTCTGGAAAATGATGTAGTGGAGGCAGGATCCATTCATAGCTTTAAGAAGAGGTATGATAAAGCTCATGGAGCAGGGAGAGTGACTTAGTAGCGACCAGTGAAGTGGCGGGGCCAGGAGCTGTGACTCTATCCCTCCAACTACAATTAGGTGAGTACATGCGCGCGCGCACACACACACACACACACACACACACACACACACACACACACACACACCATTTATGTACATCCTGTCAGACACTGCAACATCTCGGAATCTTGGTACAGAGGAAATCTTCACAACCTTCTTGCTTACTACTGGTGCATTCCTTGGGTATAACCTACTTCCACTGGATAATCCCACCTATCAGTGACAATGCCTTCGTCTGCCACCAAAATAGGCCGTCTAATTCATTCTAATGAGGACATTAGAGCACTCCAGGATGATCTGAATAGACTGATGCAGTGATTATCAAGCTATGACTCGGTCTCTGGCTCTGGCGCGAACCCCACGATCACGCTATGGCGTATCTCCAATTCCTCGGATAAAAACCGCATCAGCAGGAGCAGAATCATTTTTATATGTTCGCAGCGTCATATATACTTAGTGATATTTCATAGAGTTGAGGAATTAGACACATGGTTATCATCTGGGTATGTTTATTATAGACGTATCGCCAACCAGTGGCTTTATCAATACAATAAGACGACATAATGTGAAGAAATATATACAAAATATGAGGTAATTAGTCCCTCAGCCTTGGAGTTAGTAAAGAGCACCGTTGTCTTGAAGGATCTAAAGTATATCTTGTCAGTATTGTATACCATTTATGTACAACTATTCGTAGAGTTACTGAAATGTCGTCACTGATGTCCTTAGACTTTTCATGGAATTACACACGTTTTTACCAGCATTAGTCAAAGGTGAGTCTGTGCTACAGCTTCTGGATTCCACAGCAGATGTTTCTGAGACGTCTCTAGGTCCCCAAGGTAATAAGCTACGGTTCTTGGCACCCCTCATAGGCATATTCATTCTACGAAAGGTGTATCTCCTGATTCTCCCAAGGGTAAGCATTGGCAAGCAGATATTAAGCTCCTGGGTCCCATGGCAGATGTTTCTGAGACATCTCTAGGTCTCCCAAGATGAAATCATACAACATAGCAGGTGTTTCCGACCACTTATGTGGTTCTTAAGACACATCTCCAGTTCCCCCACGGACAAACATGGATATTATGATTATAAGGTACATAAGATACACCTCTAGGTCTCTCAAGGTTTAACAAGTGTTACAACTCTTGGTCTCATAGGTAACGAAAGATACAAGCATAGTGGCGTTATAGTGTATAAAAGCGGTCGGGTATAAGTTATATTTGTGATGATGAAACCTTTCCAGGTATGTTTAAAGAAAGGTAAACACAAACGTTTATTGACATACTAGCTGTGTCTACAAGGCTGGTCAAGGTCACCTGCCATCCTGAAGCAACCAGGCAGTCAGATTCCGCTGTGGGACCTTCAGATTCACGCGACAGGTCTGCGCCTGAAGCAAGGCGATTCCAACTTTTCCATTTCAACGACACTCCTGTGGGGGAAGATATAACAGTCCCTCTCTCTCTATCTCTCTCTCTCTCAATCTCTATCACGCCCAATAAAACTCTATACAAGCACTCTATCAAAACCAGTACAACTCTTTACAAGCACTCTATACGTGTTTACAAGCATTATTTACAACTTAAAACTCAAATGCACTCACAACTCATAACCAAATAGCACAACTCTACAACTCACAACCAAACTCTCTATAAGCACATTCTCTCTCTCTCTCTCTCTCTCTCTCTCTCTCTCTCTCTCTCTCTCTCTCTCTCTCACTCTCTCTCTCTCTCTCTCTCTCTCCCTCTCTCTCTCTCTCTCTTTCTTTCTATAATCACATCTATAAATCACAATCAATACAACTCTACAAGCACTCTACTTCTCTCTATACAACTCAGAAACACAAGCACAACACTCTACATAACTCTAGTGACACTCACAACTCCCAAGTGCTCACGACTCACAAGTACAACACTCTTTATAACACTAGTGCCGCTCATAAACACTCACATCAAAAACTCACAACTCTTCAACTACAACCATAATCACAACCAATACAAATCTACAAACACTCTCTACATCTCTCTAAAAAATATTCACAAATACAACCAATACAACCATTTACAACTCTCTAACCTGTGATGGAGAAAAAATTTGCAAGCTGCCAGTCCATCTGTAACACGGAGTTGCCTCTGACGTTCTGAATATAACACTCACATTTTCGTTGTAAGTCGCAGCACCTTGTGGGCGAAGTCTGTTCAAGACACCGTTAAACCCAGGAGCCAATGGGAGGGAGTTTGGGATGGTTGTGTGACCACACAAATTACAAAATTCCGTACTTTATCCTCCTAGCAGAGATTGTTATTGGAAATTAGCAGTTAGCAGCGAACACCCCTCTTTACTACAATCCACAAACCTTCTATATACTGGAGATAGATATCTGGAGATACCTGGAGAAAGTTCCGGGGGTCAACGTCCCCGGGGCCCAGTCTGTGACCAGGCCTCATCGTGGATCAGGGCCTAATCAACCAAGCTGTTGCCGGTTTCAAATCCATCATACATAGATAACCTCAAAATTACACATTCCTGCAAAATTTAGGTGGAGATTTAAGTTACAATGTCAAAGACGAGGTCTGTGTTACCTAAGCTTGATGGTAAACACATCAGCAAAATAACACCCACTTCATTAGTTTTACCTGAGATAATGTCAGCCCCAAAACAGCAAACAATGATGGTCGTCCCTACACACGAAAACTCCAGGAAGACTTGTCTTCTCAACATCACTGCATCGTTACATAAGATTATGAGCGCACCTGATGGTCTCTCTCTCTCGCAAACTCACACTCAAAACTCACAAGCAGCCACATCCATCAGTGTCCTTAGTAAATAAATTTACTCAGATGCGCACATGAAATACACTTACATATCAGCATATGTGATTTTTTTACCTAGGATAACCCAAAAAAACCAAAGTGTCTTATTTCCGTAGTCTCCTTAAAACTAAACAGAAAAACGGGGTACATATATTTTCAAGGTGGTATACCTTCATTATACGCTTTTGTTACAGGATAAATGGTATGCAAATAGCGAACAGTACAGTCATACTATTTCTGGCAAGTTATTACACACCACATAAGTGAGGATGTTATTATACTCCCATA
>NC_091320.1:3946138-3966138 GCF_038502225.1 Cherax quadricarinatus
ACCGTCATTTGGACGTTATAGTTCGTTACACCGTCATTTAGACGTTATAGTTCGTTACACCGTCATTTAGACGTTATAGTTCGTTACACCGTCATTTAGACGTTATAGTTCGCTACACCGTCATTTAGACGTTATAGTTCGTTACACCGTCATTTAGACGTTATAGTTCGTTACACCGTCATTTAGACGTTATAGTTCGTTACACCGTCATTTGGCGTTATAGTTCGTTACACCGTCATTTAGACGTTATAGTTCGTTACACCGTCATTTAGACGTTATAGTTCGTTACACCGTCATTTAGACGTTATAGTTCGTTACACCGTCATTTAGACGTTAGAGTTCGTTACACCGTCATTTAGACGTTATAGTTCGTTACACCGTCATTTAGACGTTATAGTGCGTTACACCGTCATTTAGACGTTATAGTTCGTTACACCGTCATTTAGACGTTATAGTTCGTTACACCGTCATTAAGACGTTATAGTTCGTTACACCGTCATTTAGACGTTATAGTTCGTTACACCGTCATTTGGACGTTATAGTTCGTTACACCGTCATTTAGACGTTATAGTTCGTTACACCGTCATTTAGACGTTATAGTTCGTTACACCGTCATTTGGACGTTATAGTTCGTTACACCGTCATTTAGACGTTATAGTTCGTTACACCGTCATTTATGTTACGCTTCTAAATTTTTATTCTAATTCTTACTTCCGTAGCGACAATCACCGGTAATTATATTAGTTCTCTCTCTAGTCATGCAGTGTTTTTTAAATCTGGGTGCCGCGGCACCCTAGTGTGCCACTGGTAGTAGCCAGGAGTGCCGAGGCACCCTGATGTGCCACTGATAGTGCCCAGGGGTGCCGCTGCATTGTTAGTAATTTTGTCCTGGTTTCGTCTTCTTAATTAAATCTTCACGTTTTTGGGGGCTGTTGTATATTGTATAATTAACTACCCACAAAAGTTATAATTTTTTCAAATGTCATTAAATGATAAACTATTATAGAATATTAAATTCATGATTCATATTAAGACAATAGGCATTGTGATAGGAAAGTAAATTTACATAATCACCAACGTTTGTGTTTGGTTTACACTCTTCGGTTTCTTTGTTTACAGGTTTACAGTTTGTGTCGTCAGATACATCACTGGTGTTCGTCACTGTCAGTTTCTCATTTTTCTAAAACTATTTGTAAAAACTGGGGCAAAGCATATGAATCTTCTGGACACAGAGGCAAGATGGTCACTGAGAGGCAAGCTGCTGTAACGAGTGTATGTACTCAAGGATCAATTACTTAGATTTTTTACTATTGAGCAGCAAGAAGAATGTTGTGTGGTGCTTCCAGATGTCACTTGGTCAAGAAGAATGTTGTGTGGTACTTCCAGATGTCACTTGGTCAAGAAGAATGTTGTGTGGTACTTCCAGATGTCACTTGGTCAAGAAGAATGTTGTGTGGTGCTTCCAGATGTCACTTGGTCAAGAAGAATGTTGTGTGGTGCTTCCAGATGTCACTTGGTCAAGAAGAATGTTGTGTGGTGCTTCCAGATGTCACTTGGTCTATGAATTATCCAATTTAGTGGATATCGTTGAAGATTTAAACAAGGTAAATTCCAACATTCAAGGCAACACTGAAAATATCTTATCTTACACTGGCAAAATCGATTCTGTGAGAGATTAACTAAGAATTTTGACTGTCAAAGTGAAGGAAGGTAACAAGAATATGTTCCAATATGTTGTTGCTGCTGCAACAAAGAGTAACTAGATTATGCCACTGATTTTTAAGCATCTTGAACTAGTGTCAGAAAAAAAAATCAGTACTATTTCCAAAACTTGTACCGAAGACTGTGACTGATTGAGCTCAATCTCACAGAATATGAAAAATTAACTGACATAAACAGTGATGGAATTGTGAAATAAAAGCATAAGAAAATACCTTTGGACGAATTCTGGGTAGAGATTAAGAATGAATATCCTGATGTTGCAACATAAACTCTGGTAATTCTCATGCAATTTCACATCTTGCCTGTGTGAGCTGGAATTTGTTGTGCTCACAAACATGAAAATTAATAAGAATGAAAAGCTACAGAAGGTCGAGGAACAAATGAGGGAATGTCTAATATACCACCTAACATCAAAATTATCTGCCAACTACACCAAACCTAAATCTCACTAAAAACTTACAAAAGACAAGTTGGTTTATTTCTATTTTATTGTGATATATAATGCTTGTTTATTAATTATACAATAGTAGGCTTATATTTTTTATATTCCGTATGTATGTTTTATGCCCCTGGCTGCTTTTATTATTATTATTATTATTATTATTATTATTATTATTATTATTATTAGGAAAATTGACTATATGTGAGTTGTGATATAAGGGTGATATTACTGAAAAAAGATTGAAAACCACTTGTATAAGAACATAAGGAACACCGCAGCAGGCCTACTGGCCCATGTGAGGGAGACCCAATTCTCCTACTGGCTTAAGCCGACGCCTTAACCTAGTCATACATATGTTATATTTTTTTTATTATCACACTGGCCGATTCCCACCAAGGCAGGGTGGCCCGAAAAAGAAAAACTTTCACCATCATTCACTACATCACTGTCTTGCCAGAAGGGTGCTTTACACTACAGTTTTTAAACTGCAACATTAACACCCCTCCTTCAGAGTGCAGGCACTGTACTTCCCATCTCCAGGACTCAAGTCCGGCCTGCCGGTTTCCCTGAATCCCTTCATAAATGTTACTTTGCTCACACTCCAACAGCACGTCAAGTATTAAAAACCATTTGTCTCCATTCACTCCTATCAAACACGCTCACGCATGCCTACTGGAAGTCCAAGCACCTCGCACACAAAACCTCCTTTACCCCCTCCCTCCAACCTTTCCTAGGCCGACCCCTACCCCGCCTTCCTTCCACTACAGACTGATACACTCTTGGAGTCATTTTGTTTCGCTCCATTCTCTCTACATGTCCGAACCATCTCAACAACCCTTCCTCAGCCCTGTGGACAACAGTTTTGGTAATCCCGCACCTCCTCCTAACTTCCAAACTACGAATTCTCTGCATTATATTCACACCACACATTGCCCTCAGACATGACATCTCCACTGCCTCCAGCCTTCTCCTCGCTGCAACATTCATCACCCATGCTTCACACCCATATAAGAGCGTTGGTAAAACTATACTCTCATACATTCCCCTCTTTGCCTCCGAGGACAAAGTTCTTTGTCTCCACAGACTCCTAAGTGCACCACTCACTCTTTTTCCCTCATCAATTCTATGATTCACCTCATCTTTCATAGACCCATCTGCTGACACGTCCACTCCCAAATATCTGAATACATTCACCTCCTCCATACTCTCTCCCTCCAATCTGATATTCAATCTTTCATCACCTAATCTTTTTGTTATCCTCATAACCTTACTCTTTCCTGTATTCACCTTTAATTTTCTTCTTTTGCACACCCTACCAAATTCATCCACCAATCTCTGCAACTTCTCTTCAGAATCTCCCAAGAGCACAGTGTCATCAGCAAAGAGCAGCTGTGACAACTCCCACTTTGTGTGTGATTCTTTATCTTTTAACTCCACGCCTCTTGCCAAGACCCTCTCATTTACTTCTCTTACAACCCCATCTATAAATATATTAAACAACCACGGTGACATCACACATCCTTGTCTAAGGCCTACTTTTACTGGGAAAAAATTTCCCTCTTTCCTACATACTCTAACTTGAGCCTCACTATCCTCGTAAAAACTCTTCACTGCTTTCAGTAACCTACTTCCTACACCATACACTTGCAACATCTGCCACATTGCCCCCCTATCCACCCTGTCATACGCCTTTTCCAAATCCATAAATGCCACAAAGACCTCTTTAGCCTTATCTAAATACTGTTCACTTATATGTTTCACTGTAAACACCTGGTCCACATACCCCCTACCTTTCCTAAAGCCTCCTTGTTCATCTGCTATCCTATTTTCCGTCTTACTCTTAATTCTTTCAATTATAACTCTACCATACACTTTACCAGGTATACTCAACAGACTTATCCCCCTATAATTTTTCCACTCTCTTTTATCCCCTTTGCCTTTATACAAAGGAACTATGCATGCTCTCTGCCAATCCCTAGGTACCTTACCCTCTTCCATACATTTATTAAATAATTGCACCAACCACTCCAAAACTATATCCCCACCTGCTTTTAACATTTCTATCTTTATCCCATCAAACCCAGCTGCCTTACCCCCTTTCATTTTACCTACTGCCTCACGAACTTCCCCCACACTCACAACTGGCTCTTCCTCACTCCTACAAGATGTTATTCCTCCTTGCCCTATACACGAAATCACAGCTTCCCTATCTTCATCAACATTTAACAATTCCTCAAAATATTCCCTCCATCTTCCCAATACCTCTAACTCTCCATTTAATAACTCTCCTCTCCTATTTTTAACTGACAAATCCATTTGTTCTCTAGGCTTTCTTAACTTGTTAATCTCACTCCAAAACTTTTTCTTATTTTCAACAAAATTTGTTGATAACATCTCACCCACTCTTTCATTTGCTCTCTTTTTACATTGCTTCACCACTCTCTTAACCTCTCTCTTTTTCTCCATATACTCTTCCCTCCTTGCATCACTTCTACTTTGTAAAAACTTCTCATATGCTAACTTTTTCTCCCTTACTACTCTCTTTACATCATCATTCCACCAATCGCTCCTCTTCCCTCCTGCACCCACTTTCCTGTAACCACAAACTTCTGCTGAACACTCTAACACTACATTTTTAAACCTACACCATACCTCTTCGACCCCATTGCCTATGCTCTCATTAGCCCATCTATCCTCCAATAGCTGTTTATATCTTACCCTAACTGCCTCCTCTTTTAGTTTATAAACCTTCACCTCTCTCTTCCCTGATGCTTCTATTCTCCTTGTATCCCATCTACCTTTTACTCTCAGTGTAGCTACAACTAGAAAGTGATCTGATATATCTGTGGCCCCTCTATAAACATGTACATCCTGAAGTCTACTCAACAGTCTTTTATCTACCAATACATAATCCAACAAACTACTCTCATTTCGCCCTACATCATATCTTGTATACTTATTTATCCTCTTTTTCTTAAAATATGTATTACCTATAACTAAACCCCTTTCTATACAAAGTTCAATCAAAGGGCTCCCATTATCATTTACACCTGGCACCCCAAACTTACCTACCACACCCTCTCTAAAAGTTTCTCCTACTTTAGCATTCAGGTTCCCTACCACAATTACTCTCTCCCTTGGTTCAAAGGCTCCTATACATTCACTTAACATCTCCCAAAATCTCTCTCTCTCCTCTGCATTCCTCTCTTCTCCAGGTGCATACACGCTTATTATGACCCACTTCTCGCATCCAACCTTTACTTTAATCCACATAATTCTTGAATTTACACATTCGTATTCTTTTTTCTCCTTCCATAACTGATCATTTAACATTACTGCTACCCCTTCCTTTGCTCTAACTCTCTCAGATACTCCAGATTTAATCCCATTTATTTCCCCCCACTGAAACTCTCCTACCCCCTTCAGCTTTGTTTCGCTTAGGGCCAGGACATCCAACTTCTTTTCATTCATAACATCAGCAATCATCTGTTTCTTTTCATCCGCACTACATGCACGCACATTTAAGCATCCCAGTTTTATAAAGTTTTTCTTCTTCTCTTTTTTAGTAAATGTCTACAGGAGAAGGGGTTACTAGCCCATTGCTCCCGGCATTTTAGTCGCCTCATACGACACGCATGGCTTACGGAGGAAAGATTCTTTTCCACTTCCCCTTGGACAATAGAAGAAATAAAGAAGAACAAGAGCTATTTAGAAAAAGGAGAAACACCTAGATGTATGTATATATATATATGCATGTGCGTGTCTGTGAAGTGTGACCAAAGTGTAAGTAGGAGTAGCAAGATATCCCTGTTATCTAGCGTGTTTATGAGACAGAAAAAGAAACCAGCAATCCTACCATCATGCAAAACAGTTACAGGTTTTTGTTTCACAGTCATCTGGCAGGATGGTAGTACTTCCCTGGGTGGTTGCTGTCTACCAACCTACTACATATGTACATATACATATGTATAGTGTTTAAAATGAATGATGTGGTGGTGGGTTGATGCCCGAGCTCCAGTGTTTATAATTAATGATGTGGTGGTGGGTTATAGTCTTAATTCTGGTATTTATGAAGAATGTTAGTGTTAACTGTGCCAGTTAATTTTCTTTTTCTGTAAACGTATGCGAGTTTCTGACTGTATGCTATTTTACGCTATTTTACGCTTTCCATCCTAAATTATTTCTTGTATTTCTCTGACTATATAATAATCGTAAATGTTGAGTTGTTGACCCCATAAGTATTTGGTTTTAATCATGTATGGCTCAGGACATAAACAGGTTGCCGAGAATAGCATAGGTTATAAATGTCTTAATTCGTGCCCTGCCTTCTGCTTTATATTGGAGCTCACATCTTCCCCATCTCCATCCCACACATTCCACCCCCATCTTGTGCATCCATCTGAAACAAGCCTTGTTCTGAACTGCTCATCTGTAACATCGTGTCCTTAACAACTCAGGAAGTTGTCAGCCCTCCTGGCAAGACTCCAGCTTACAGACACTTTATCACCCTCGGATGCGTCTCTGTCCCTTCCTTCCCATGACAGCTCTCCTTCCCACTCCACCAACTTTCTCTCTCCCTCATTCGACAGCTCTACTTACCACTCCAACTCTGTCCCTCCTTCACACGACAGTTCTCCCATCCCACTCCACCAAATATGTCCCTCTCTCACACGACAGTTCTCCCATCCCACTCCACCAAATATGTCCCTCTCTCACACGACAGTTCTCCCATCCCACTCCACCAACTCTGTCCCTCTCACACACGACAGTTCTTCCATTCCACTCCAACTCTGCCCCCTCTCTCACACGACAGCTCTCCCATCCCACTCCACCAACTCTGTCCCACCCTCACACGAGAAATTTCTCCTACCACCACCTCTCCCTCCCTCCCAGTGACAGTTTCTCCTCACCACCACCACTACTCCCCACTCCTTCCTTCTACGACAGTTGTTTCTTCATCACCGTCTCTATCTCTCTCCTCCCCACAACAGCTGCTCTGCTCTTTTCATCTCTACCTCTTCCTCAGCACGACAGATATTCTTCCCTCACCACATCTCTGGCCCTGTCTCCTACGTCTTATTTTTTCCCCTCATCTTCCAGCATTTTGTGTTATTACACCTTACATTTGTCAAAGTTTTTTCGCAAACTTTTTACATTACGTCACAACTTCGTTTGACTTACTAAGGTCAAGCTGCTGTTTATTTTATTACAGCTGGATGCACCATTAGTGTGCTGCTAACCTATTACATATTTCAGTAACACAATGGGAGGAAAAGCTATGATTTTGCTGTCATATTCCACTACGCAGGATGAAGCTCAGTGAAAAGTGTTGATAGTTGTCAGCGTGAGCTGGAAGACTTAAGTAGGACAATGGGGATATCGTCCAGTATTCCAGTAAGGGATCGTCAGCTACGTGAGCTTCAGAAATTTTGTTCCAGCGTAAATAAGAGTTATTTTGACTTTGAAGTTGCCATCTCTAAGGATATCTTATGTCATGCAAAGAAATTTTTTTGATGATGATATCTCCATCATCACTGAACAGGCGCAAGATAAATTATGGATTGCAGACATTTTTTAGAATTAAAAGAATATAGGATACATCTTCAGTGTGTTGCTACCTTATTTTACATAGCAGTTATACAGTTGTAAAGCTAATTACCATGTATGTTTCCCCTACCGTATTCAAACACGAAGAATAGAGATCACACAAGGTGTTGAAATCTATCAGCCTGAGCTGGGAGACTTGGGTAGGGCAATGAGGGTACCGTCAGGTATTCCAGTAATGGTTCATCTGCAATGGGAGCTTCAAAGAATTTCCTTCCAGCAGAGCTGAGGTTAAAGTAAAGGGATCGAGGGGAAGGAGGAAAGGAATCTGGATGTTTGAAAATGTCTAACTGGAGAAAGATGAAAGAGAGAGGGGAAGTGGAAGGGAAGTTTGCATAACATTTAACTACAAGTATTTATTATATAAACAGAATCATTATATTCATGAGAGGCGTTCGTGTTCTGGTCTGAGTTGTGTAAATGTTGTTATTCTGTTCCTTTTGCAGTTATCATAGGGCTGTTTGAAGGATTGTGATAATGTGAGCTCTTGTTGGGAGCAAAGCTCACGGCATACGACGCAATATAAACTATGCAGGTCTGACGGCAGCCAAAGGCGTCCAGATGGTATCACCCTTCAAGCCTGTACAGATGGTAAGCAGGCGGTGTGGGACTACACATGTGCATCTACCTTGGCTGATACCTATCTCCAATACACCAGGGAGGAAGGAGGGGCAGCTGCCAGCTTCAGGGAGTCCCAAAAGTCTAGAAAATACGGAGAACTTGCTCACCATTATATGTTTGTTCCCATAGGCTCAGAGACCCTTGGCTCATGGGAAAAGAGTGCATCTAAGTTCCTTAAGGAGCTAGGCAAAAGACTCATCAGGGTAACTAGGGATCGCAGGGCAGCTAGTTTTCTGTTCCAGCGAGTCAGTGCTGCTGTTCAGAGAGGTAATGCCTGTTATATCTTGGGCATGCGCCCCAGCTCTGAGGAGTTGGATGAAATTTTCGCATTATAATCAGTGTCAAACACGTAACAATATATACTAGACATGTATCTCATGTACACCTTATGTACTGTATATTCCATCTTTATATCAACAATGTATCTCTTAAATCTTTTGTATCATATTATGCAATAAAATATATCTATTGGTAAGAAAGAATGAGAAGATGGGGTGGTAGGGGAAGTGGAATATTCAAATGGCTTCAGGAAGAAACCCAAATATTCTTCATTGAAGCCTTTTTATCCACTTCTCCGAGGCTGTGGGTCCCACAATTTGCATCAGAGGTGAACCCCATCTTATGTACAAAAATTAAAAAAAAAAAACGTAACGGCTATACTATATTTTAAATGAATTTATTACCTGATATTATAATGCTTTCTTGTTCCTGTAGTAATTCTTGGAAACTTTACGAACCTGATTTCTATTCGAGAACAATTCAGTAGTTCCAGTTCGCTACTTTTATCGTAAGATGCCCCTGAAATATATCTGTGTGAGAGAAAGAGTATATTTTATTGATTTCATTGTATATTCCACCCGAACCTTAAACTGTTGCAGTTCCTCGAGAGTGTGAAAGAGATATATGTATCAACCACTGTTAAATTTAGACCATTTCTGTTTATCATTTATGGAAGCACCTTTCATTTAATGTAGTATTATGCTGTGTATGGTATGACAAACTGATCATTGCAGTAACATGTTAGAAAGAAAGAAAGAATGAACACTGCAGCAGGCCTACTGGCCCATGCGGGACAGGTCCATGTCAACCCTCAGCTTAGACCAATGGCCCACCCAGTCAGGTCACCTCCACTTAAGGAAGGAGCACGGCTTCTGACCCAGTAGCACCAGCTAGTCAGGTCCAGCTTACACCCATCCACACCCACTCATGTATTTATCTAACCTATTTTTAATACTACACAACGTCTTAGCTTCTATGACGGTACTCGGGAGTTTGTTCCACTCATCCACAACTCTGTAGCAGCAAGTATTCACGAGGGTATAAAGACACCAAATACTGAACAACAGATAACTGAAGACGACTTATCGACCAGGATTCAACTTGTATTGCAATGTATATGAATGATTTAGAGAACCGACAAGTTGATAAATTAGACACATGTGCAACACTTGAGTATCTTCGATGAGGAAACGTTTCGCCACGCAGTGGCTTCATCAGTCCATACAAAGGAGAATGGTGAAGAACAGGAGGAGATTGAGGTAATCAGTCCCTCAGCCTTGAGTCGATGTAGTCAGTCCAAAAATCATGAAAAATAAAACGTTTCCTGATTATTGATACCCAAGTGTTGCACATGTCTCTAATTTATCAACTTGTATTGCGATAAAGATCAATTTTTGAGCGAAACGTCGTGTAGAATAAAGGATTCCTCTAGTAAACAGACAAATACAGTATATGTCTTTCTACCAACCTCTTCAGTCCATAATAAAATATTCAAATTATTGTTAGTTATTTTCGCAGTCTGCGGTGACCTGGAGAATCTTACGTCACATACACACTCCCACACATAACGTTACGTCACATACACACTCCCACACATAACGTTACGTCACATACACACTCCCACACATAACGTTACGTCACATACACACTCCCACACATAACGTTACGTCACATACTCCCACACAACGTTACGTCACATACACACTCTCACACATAACGTTACGTCACATACACACTCCCACACATAACGTTACGTCACATACACACTCCCACACATAACGTTACGAACCATACACACTCCCACACATAACGTTACGTCACATACACACTCCCACACATAACGTTACGTCACATACACACTGCCACACATAACGTTACGTCACATACACACTCCCACACATAACGTTACGTCACATACACCCACCCACACATAACGTTACGTCACATACACACTCCCACACATAACGTTACGTCACATACACCCACCCACACATAACGTTACGTCACATACACACACCCACACATAACGTTACGTCACATACACACACCCACACATAACGTTACGTCACATACACACACCCACACATAACGTTACGTCACATACACACTCCCACACATAACGTTACGTCACATACACACACCCACACATAACGTTACGTCACATACACACACCCACACATAACGTTACGTCACATACACACTCCCACACATAACGTTACGTCACATACACACACCCACACATAACGTTACGTCACATACACCCACCCACACATAACGTTACGTCACATACACACTCCCACACATAACGTTACGTCACATACACACACCCACACATAACGTTACGACACACACACACACCCACACATAACGTTACGTCACATACACCCACCCACACATAACGTTACGTCACATACACACTCCCACACATAACGTTACGTCACATACACCCACCCACACATAACGTTACGTCACATACACACACCCACACATAACGTTACGTCACATACACACACCCACACATAACGTTACGTCACATACACCCACCCACACATAACGTTACGTCACATACACACTCCCACACATAACGTTACGTCACATACACACACCCACACATAACGTTACGTCACATACACACACCCACACATAACGTTACGTCACATACACACTCCCACACATAACGTTACGTCACATACACACTCCCACACATAACGTTACGTCACATACACACACCCACACATAACGTTACGTCACATACACACTCCCACACATAACGTTACGTCACATACACACTCCCACACATAACGTTACGTCACATACACCCACCCACACATAACGTTACGTCACATACACACTCCCACACATAACGTTACGTCACATACACCCACCCACACATAACGTTACGTCACATACACACACCCACACATAACGTTACGTCACATACACACACCCACACATAACGTTACGTCACATACACACACCCACACATAACGTTACGTCACATACACACACCCACACATAACGTTGCGTCACATACACACTCCCACACATAACGTTACGTCACATACACCCACACATAACGTTACGTCACATACACACACCCACACATAACGTTACGTCACATACACACTCCCACACATAACGTTACGTCACATACACACACCCACACATAACGTTACGACACATACACACACCCACACATAACGTTACGTCACATACACCCACCCACACATAACGTTACGTCACATACACACTCCCACACATAACGTTACGTCACATACACCCACCCACACATAACGTTACGTCACATACACACACCCACACATAACGTTACGTCACATACACACACCCACACATAACGTTACGTCACATACACCCACCCACACATAACGTTACGTCACATACACACTCCCACACATAACGTTACGTCACATACACACTCCCACACATAACGTTACGTCACATACACACACCCACACATAACGTTACGTCACATACACCCACCCACACATAACGTTACGTCACATACACACTCCCACACATAACGTTACGTCACATACACACTCCCACACATAACGTTACGTCACATACACACACCCACACATAACGTTACGTCACATACACACTCCCACACATAACGTTACGTCACATACACACTCCCACACATAACGTTACGTCACATACACACTCCCACACATAACGTTACGTCACATACACACTCCCACACATAACGTTACGTCACATACACACTCCCACACATAACGTTACGTCACATACACACTCCCACACATAACGTTACGTCACATACACACACCCACACATAACGTTACGTCACATACACACTCCCACACATAACGTTACGTCACATACACACTCCCACACATAACGTTACGTCACATACACACACCCACACATAACGTTACGTCACATACACACTCCCACACATAACGTTACGTCACATACACACACCCACACATAACCAGTACTAATACTTAAATTTCATTTTTTCCTTAGTATTAACAATGCCATTTTAAATTCTAAGTTAAGCTGGACCGGTTAATCAGTGAAGATCTCCAATAAGACTCCATTCATAGGTAGTTTATTTAATGGAAAATGAGTTAATACTGTACATCTTTCTGTCTTTTAAAGAGATTGAACTCTAAAGCATAAGCTTAGTAATCGAGAGACGGTCGACGGGTCATCTTCCAGCTTTATAAAAAAAAAACTTTAAAGCATAAGCTTAGTGATCGAGAGACGATCGACGGGTCATCTTCCAGCTTTATAAAAAAAACTTTAAAGCATAAGCTTAGTGATCGAGAGACGATCGACGGGTCATCTTCCAGCTTCATAACAAAAAATTTAAAGCATAAGCTTAGTGATCGAGAGACGATCGACGGGTCATCTTCCAGCTTTATAAAAAAAAACTTTAAAGCATAAGCTTAGTAATCGAGAGACGATCGACGGGTCATCTTCCAGCTTTATAAAAAAAAACTTTAAAGCATAAGCTTAGTAATCGAGAGACGATCGACGGGTCATCTTTCAGCTTTATAACAAAAACGTAAACGTCATTTCTAGTTATGTGTAATTGCCAGAATAAATTAAGTATAAATACAAAAGAGCTCTAGTTATTCAGCTCTACACGAACAGCAGTTTCACTGTAGTAAGATATAGAGCTAATTTCACTCTACTTCCAGTTTGGTATACTAGCCTTCACAGGTAGTATATATAGTATTGTAACCACGAACGAATGGTATTTAATTAATAACTGCAGTGTGACTAGCCGAGGGATCGAACCCGTGTTGTTTTAGCCTGCCTCATGGCGAGCGATAATTCACGACGCTCTATCCCACTGGACCATCCAATCCTACAAAGATCACGCACCCAGCAGAGGTAGGTGTAGTACCGTGATACGAGGACACAGTGGTGTGGGTGCCTCAGAGCTAATTTTATTCTACTCCCCGTTTGGTGTACTAGCCTCCACAACACTGCGACTTTATCATATAAACAGAAGAGTATAGCAAATATACATTTTCCAAACTGAACTATCATATCTAAATAACACTCTAAATAACACTAAATAACACTATAAATAACACTAAATAATTTTATTTTTGTTACGTGTTAATTTGCAGAGAACTAATTCTCAACAATTTCTTCCACATGAAGAAATGTTTTAATTCTGTGATGAGTATCAAAGTATTAATTTTTTCAGTGGAACAGAATTAAAAGAAATAAAGAGCTGAAGTACAGATTTGAAGAAAGCAAAGTAATTCCAGGAGCCCGAGTGGGTACACAGATTTGTCCCGGTGGACAAAGAAGGTAGACTTGTCTCTCCAATTTCCAGTGGCAATGGCGAAGAGGGAAGAATCAACAATGATACTCGAATGGAGAGGAATGAAGAAATTTGTGTAAAGACAGAAGTAAAGATAGGAAATTATAAAGATTGCAGTTAAGAAAATAAAAATGGGATTTAGGATTTCTTAAGAAATACTCAGAGAAATCTGATTACCTTATAAATAACATTCTTTAGTAATTAGAATGTAATTTTTTTATTGTTTTCTCTGGACGGAAATTATATATTCCAAAACATCACGTTATTTTAATCATGATCATTTATAATATATATCTTGACCTGGAGAATAAATGGAATATATTCGTAAAGTGAACGTCTCCAACAGTTGCAGCAGATTTATTTTCGTGAATTGCAGTTTAAAATGTTATTTATTAGTGGTTATCACTACTAAACACAAATAAGTTAGAAAATGTCCATAGATGAGATGAAAGACGGTTACAAGAGTTAAAAAATATGAGTTAATATATGAGGTTGAAAAAAATTAAAAGTGTTCACGTTATGTGAGAGGAAGACAGAAAAGAGATAATGTAAGCATTTATAAACTTAATAAAGAACACAAAAGGGAAGGTAAAGAATATTTCTTAGCATCAGCTACTGTGGAAACTTTCTTAGCATCAGCTACTGTGAAAACTTTCTTAGCATCAGCTACTGTGAAAACTTTCTTAGCATCTGCTACTGTGAAAACTTTCTTAGCATCAGCTACTGTGAAAACTTTCTTAGCATCAGCTACTGTGAAAACTTTCTTAGCATCAGCTACTGTGAAAACTTTCTTAGCATCAGCTACTGTGAAAACTTTCTTAGCATCAGCTACTGTGAAAACTTTCTTAGCATCAGCTACTGTGAAAACTTTCTTAGCATCAGCTACTGTGAAAACTTTCTTAGCATCAGCTACTGTGAAAACTTTCTTACCATCAGCTACTGTGAAAACTTTCTTACCATCAGCTACTGTGAAAACTTTCTTAGCATCAGCTATTGTGAAAACTTTCTTAGCATCAGCTACTGTGAAAACTTTCTTAGCATCAGCTACTGTGAAAACTTTCTTAGCACCAGCTACTGTGAAAACTTTCTTAGCATCAGCTACTGTGAAAACTTTCTTAGCATCAGCTACTGTGAAAACTTTCTTAGCATCAGCTACTGTGAAAACTTTCTTAGCATCAGCTACTGTGAAAACTTTCTTAGCATCAGCTACTGTGAAAACTTTCTTAGCATCAGCTACTGTGAAAACTTTCTTAGCATCAGCCACTGTGAAAACTTTCTTAGCAACAGCTACTGTGAAAACTTTCTTAGCATCAGCTACTGTGAAAACTTTCTTAGCATCAGCTACTGTGAAAACTTTCTTAGCATCAGCTACTGTGAAAACTTTCTTAGCATCAGCCACTGTGAAAACTTTCTTAGCATCAGCTACTGTGAAAACTTTCTTAGCATCAGCTACTGTGAAAACTTTCTTAGCATCAGCCACTATGAAAACTTTCTTAGCATCAGCCACTGTGAAAACTTTCTTAGCATCAGCTACTGTGAAAACTTTCTTAGCATCAGCTACTGTGAAAACTTTCTTAGCATCAGCTACTGTGAAAACTTTCTTAGCATCAGCTACTGTGAAAACTTTCTTAGCATCAGCTACTGTGAAAACTTTCTTAGCATCAGCTACTGTGAAACTTTCTTAGCATCAGCTACTGTGAAAACAGTTGTAACCTGAGGAAATTGTGATGCTGGAGATGCAGAAAATTATCTTCTAAAATTGTGCCTTGATAAAATCAATATAATAAATAAAAAAGAGATAATGTTACAACGAATGGAAATTAATTTATGTTGGTAAGAGCATTGAAGACGAGGCACCACGAACATACATTCTGCTTACGTAGCTGCGGAAAAATGTAATTACAATTTGGAAATTAGACGAGATTATCAGGAGATGAGTAGTGGATCTCCTGGGAAGGATCGAGTTCATTAACAACTCCCAGCAAGGTTGAAGAGATGGTAAACTCTATATCACAATCCTACTGTAGTTCTATGTCAAGGTGACAGGAGTGAGGCACGAGAGGAGTGGGTGGATTGCACATATTTCTGGGCTGTAAGAAGGATTTTGACACGATACCGTACAAGAGACTAGAGAAGCAGGCAGGATTAATATGGAAAGGATTACTATGGAGCGAGGAATACTTGTAAACAGTACACAAATAACCCGAACATAGGAGAAAGAAGCTTATGACGACGTTTTGGATCCACTATGACCATTCACAAAGTCAGTCCAAGTCGGACCGAAAAGTCGTGGTAAGGTTCTCTCTTCTGTGCGCGGGTTATCTGTGAACTTTTCCATTCACAGTATTGTGCCTTTCTGTTTTCTCGAAACAAAGTGTGATTGAGAAGAGACGCAGGAAGGGTCACAAGTGACTGTAGTTCCACTAGGATCATTACTGTGCCAGGCACTATTTAGGAGTGAGTGTAGTTCCACTGGGATCATTACTGTGTCTGGCGACATTTAGGAAAGGTCACGAGTGAGTGTAGTTCCACTGGGATCATTACTGTGTCAGGCAATATTTAGTAAAGGTCACAAGTGCCTGTAGTTCCACTAGGATCATTACTGTGTCAGGCACTAATTAGGAGTGAGTGTAGTTCCACTGGGATCATTACCGTGTCTGGCTACATTTAGGAAAGGTCACGAGTGAGTGTAGTTCCACTAGGATCATTACTGTGCCTGGCGACATTTAGGAAAGGTCACAAATGACTGTAGTTCCACTAGGTTCATTACTGTGTCAGGCACTAATTAGGAGTAAGTGTAGTTCCACTGGGATCATTACCGTGTCTGGCAGTATTTTCTTTTTCTGAATGAAACGACGGAAAAGATAAAGTCGGAGGTATCAGTGTTTGCAGATGCTAAACTAGTGAGAATACAAACAAGTGAGGAACAGGAAAGACGGCAAATGTACCTAGACCAGCTTCAGCTCTGATCTCACAAGTGGCTATTAAAATTTAACACCAACAAATATAAATACATGAAAATTGGGACGAGCAAATTATTATAATCAAATTAAATACTAAACCCGTAGTGAACTTACTGTATAGCGCTGCGAGGAGAGATGTGTTTATTTTAAGAGTGAGTGAGAGGTAGGGGTGTGTAAAGTTAGGGGGTTAGTGAAGTTGGAGGTTAGTGCAAGTGAAATTGAAATCAAAGCCCGTGTATTAGGTTAATTTTAGTTAAAATGTCAGAAAGTCTTCGTCACAGCTACACAATTTCAAGGCCTGCGGCACCCGGCCCTAACTTAAGTCTCGAGACAAGAATCAATCTAAGCAATCACATGCAAACATAAGAAAGTAGTTTTTACTTTACCTGTATATTTACAGAGGTAAATCAGCAGTGAAACATATATAACCCATAGAGCAAACAGTCACTCATAACAGTTATACACTCAGAACATACAAGTGCGAGTATATATAACCAGTTTAAGTTAGCGTCTGTGCCACAGTCATGGGATAAAACACAACCTTCCCTCTGCTAGGAGGCCAGCTCTTACGCTATTGGTTGACTGAACTGGACAATTAATAGCAGTGGGGGCCCCAGAACTGCTCCATTCTTAATTGTTAGTTGGCTGTTCGAGAGGGCCTGTCAGTGGGCGTGTGATGAACGCTGAATAAATTGTAATGTTCTCTGTACATGTCACCGAGAAACTTTCAGTGAGGATGTCAGTGATAGGACAGACAAAGAAGACCACACATAAAGCACAGGCTCGGGGGAAAAGACCACTAAACCTCATTTAGGTGAAAAGGACCTTAAGGTAAGCATTGTACCGAGTATTTCACCTGAGATGCACAATAAGGAATAACTGTTACAGGAAACTTAAGCCAGGCAAATCTAAGATTACTTTTCAGAAACCTAGGGGTACAGTCATTCACGACGTTTTATACGACATATGCCATGCCCATAATAAAATATGGAACAGATACCCAGTCACATGTTAAGGAACTGCAGAAAGGGCAGAGTCTGCATTGAGTGAAGTCCTGAATCTCATGGGTACAAGCTATGAGAGATTATAGGAGTTAATCCTGATGACATTAAGAGACATAAGGACAGGGGAGTGATACAACGACCTATAAAGTACTGAGAGGAAATCATGGGGTGGCCAGGGACAGGCTGTTCCAGAGAGGGGGGACAAAATCACGAGGAAACAGCTGGGTGTTGAAAACTCTGAGTCACAGTGATGTTAGAAGGTATTTCTTTAACTCTAGAGAAGTGAAGAAATGGAATATCCTGGGCAGTGGAACGGTAGAGTCGGGATTCATACATAGCTTTAAGAAAAGGTACGAAAGGGATCTCAAAGCCAGGAGTGTGTGAAACAGGAAGCGGTCAGCGAAGAGGCGTAGCTTGGAGCAGATACTCGACCCTGCAATCATATATAATTATTTATTTAATATTTAACATACTTTCCCAAAATAGTATGAAAAGTCCATATAAATCTAAACTGTCATTTCGTATTTCGACTTTTCCTCTCTCTCTCTCTCTCTCTCTCTCTCCCTTATATATATATATATATATATATATATATATATATATATATATATATATATATATATATATATTTTTATTTATTTTTTTTTATTATCACACTGGCCGATTCCCACCAAGGCAGGGTGGCCCGAAAAAGAAAAACTTTCACCATCATTCACTCCATCACTGTCTTGCCAGAAGGGTGCTTTACACTACAGTTTTTAAACTGCAACATTAACACCCCTCCTTCAGAGTGCAGGCACTGTACTTCCCATCTCCAGGACTCAAGTCCGGCCTGCCGGTTTCCCTGAATCCCTTCATAAATGTTACTTTGCTCACACTCCAACAGCACGTCAAGTATTAAAAACCATTTGTCTCCATTCACTCCTATCAAACACGCTCATGCATGCCTCCTGGAAGTCCAAGCCCCTCGCACACAAAACCTCCTTTACCCCCTCCCTCCAACCTCTCCTAGGCCGACCCCTACCCCGCCTTCCTTCCACTACAGACTGATACACTCTTGAAGTCATTCTGTTTCGCTCCATTCTCTCTACATGTCCGAACCACCTCAACAACCCTTCCTCAGCCCTCTGGACAACAGTTTTGGTAATCCCGCACCTCCTCCTAACTTCCAAACTACGAATTCTCTGCATTATATTCACACCACACATTGCCCTCAGACATGACATCTCCACTGCCTCCAGCCTTCTCCTCGCTGCAACATTCATCACCCACGCTTCACACCCATATAAGAGCGTTGGTAAAACTATACTCTCATACATTCCCCTCTTTGCCTCCAAGGACAAAGTTCTTTGTCTCCACAGACTCCTAAGTGCACCACTCACTCTTTTTCCCTCATCAATTCTATGATTCACCTCATCTTTCATAGACCCATCCGCTGACACGTCCACTCCCAAATATCTGAATACGTTCACCTCCTCCATACTCTCTCCCTCCAATCTGATATTCAATCTTTCATCACCTAATCTTTTTGTTATCCTCATAACCTTACTCTTTCCTGTATTCACCTTTAATTTTCTTCTTTTGCACACCCTACCAAATTCATCCACCAATCTCTGCAACTTCTCTTCAGAATCTCCCAAGAGCACAGTGTCATCAGCAAAGAGCAGCTGTGACAACTCCCACTTTGTGTGTGATTCTTTATCTTTTAACTCCACGCCTCTTGCCAAGACCCTCGCATTTACTTCTCTTACAACCCCATCTATAAATATATTAAACAACCACGGTGACATCACACATCCTTGTCTAAGGCCTACTTTTACTGGGAAAAAATTTCCCTCTTTCCTACATACTCTAACTTGAGCCTCACTATCCTCGTAAAAACTCTTCACTGCTTTCAGTAACCTACCTCCTACACCATACACTTGCAACATCTGCCACATTGCCCCCCTATCCACCCTGTCATACGCCTTTTCCAAATCCATAAATGCCACAAAGACCTCTTTAGCCTTATCTAAATACTGTTCACTTATATGTTT
>NC_091320.1:3971138-4026138 GCF_038502225.1 Cherax quadricarinatus
ACATCTTGTAGGAGTGAGGAAGAGCCAGTTGTGAGTGTGGGGGAAGTTCGTGAGGCAGTAGGTAAAATGAAAGGGGGTAAGGCAGCCGGGATTGATGGGATAAAGATAGAAATGTTAAAAGCAGGTGGGGATATAGTTTTGGAGTGGTTGGTGCAATTATTTAATAAATGTATGGAAGAGGGTAAGGTACCTAGGGATTGGCAGAGAGCATGCATAGTTCCTTTGTATAAAGGCAAAGGGGATAAAAGAGAGTGCAAAAATTATAGGGGGATAAGTCTGTTGAGTGTACCTGGTAAAGTGTATGGTAGAGTTATAATTGAAAGAATTAAGAGTAAGACGGAGAATAGGATAGCAGATGAACAAGGAGGCTTTAGGAAAGGTAGGGGGTGTGTGGACCAGGTGTTTACAGTGAAACATATAAGTGAACAGTATTTAGATAAGGCTAAAGAGGTCTTTGTGGCATTTATGGATTTGGAAAAGGCGTATGACAGGGTGGATAGGGGGGCAATGTGGCAGATGTTGCAAGTGTATGGTGTAGGAGGTAGGTTACTGAAAGCAGTGAAGAGTTTTTACGAGGATAGTGAGGCTCAAGTTAGAGTATGTAGGAAAGAGGGAAATTTTTTCCCAGTAAAAGTAGGCCTTAGACAAGGATGTGTGATGTCACCGTGGTTGTTTAATATATTTATAGATGGGGTTGTAAGAGAAGTAAATGCGAGGGTCTTGGCAAGAGGCGTGGAGTTAAAAGATAAAGAATCACACACAAAGTGGGAGTTGTCACAGCTGCTCTTTGCTGATGACACTGTGCTCTTGGGAGATTCTGAAGAGAAGTTGCAGAGATTGGTGGATGAATTTGGTAGGGTGTGCAAAAGAAGAAAATTAAAGGTGAATACAGGAAAGAGTAAGGTTATGAGGATAACAAAAAGATTAGGTGATGAAAGATTGAATATCAGATTGGAGGGAGAGAGTATGGAGGAGGTGAACGTATTCAGATATTTGGGAGTGGACGTGTCAGCGGATGGGTCTATGAAAGATGAGGTGAATCATAGAATTGATGAGGGAAAAAGAGTGAGTGGTGCACTTAGGAGTCTGTGGAGACAAAGAACTTTGTCCTTGGAGGCAAAGAGGGGAATGTATGAGAGTATAGTTTTACCAACGCTCTTATATGGGTGTGAAGCGTGGGTGATGAATGTTGCAGCGAGGAGAAGGCTGGAGGCAGTGGAGATGTCATGTCTGAGGGCAATGTGTGGTGTGAATATAATGCAGAGAATTCGTAGTTTTGAAGTTAGGAGGAGGTGCGGGATTACCAAAACTGTTGTCCAGAGGGCTGAGGAAGGGTTGTTGAGGTGGTTCGGACATGTAGAGAGAATGGAGCGAAACAGAATGACTTCAAGAGTGTATCAGTCTGTAGTGGAAGGAAGGCGGGGTAGGGGTCGGCCTAGGAAGGGTTGGAGGGAGGGGGTAAAGGAGGTTTTGTGTGCGAGGGGCTTGGACTTCCAGCAGGCATGCGTGAGCGTGTTTGATAGGAGTGAATGGAGACAAATGGTTTTTAATACTTGACGTGCTGTTGGAGTGTGAGCAAAGTAACATTTATGAAGGGATTCAGGGAAACCGGCAGGCCGGACTTGAGTCCTGGAGATGGGAAGTACAGTGCCTGCACTCTGAAGGAGGGGTGTTAATGTTGCAGTTTAAAAACTGTAGTGTAAAGCACCCTTCTGGCAAGACAGTGATGGAGTGAATGATGGTGAAAGTTTTTCTTTTTCGGGCCACCCTGCCTTGGTGGGAATCGGCCGGTGTGGTAATAAAAAAAAATAAGTAAAATATATATATATATATATTATTTTTTTTTTTATTATCACACCGGCCGATTCCCACCAAGGCAGGGTGGCCCGAAAAAGAAAAACTTTCACCATCATTCACTCCATCACTGTCTTGCCAGAAGGGTGCTTTACACTACAGTTTTTAAACTGCAACATTAACACCCCTCCTTCAGAGTGCAGGCACTGTACTTCCCATCTCCAGGACTCAAGTCCGGCCTGCCGGTTTCCCTGAATCCCTTCATAAATGTTACTTTGCTCACACTCCAACAGCACGTCAAGTATTAAAAACCATTTGTCTCCATTCACTCCTATCAAACACGCTCACGCATGCCTGCTGGAAGTCCAAGCCCCTCGCACACAAAACCTCCTTTACCCCCTCCCTCCAACCCTTCCTAGGCCGACCCCTACCCCGCCTTCCTTCCACTACAGACTGATACACTCTTGAAGTCATTCTGTTTCGCTCCATTCTCTCTACATGTCCGAACCACCTCAACAACCCTTCCTCAGCCCTCTGGACAACAGTTTTGGTAATCCCGCACCTCCTCCTAACTTCAAAACTACGAATTCTCTGCATTATATTCACACCACACATTGCCCTCAGACATGACATCTCCACTGCCTCCAGCCTTCTCCTCGCTGCAACATTCATCACCCACGCTTCACACCCATATAAGAGCGTTGGTAAAACTATACTCTCATACATTCCCCTCTTTGCCTCCAAGGACAAAGTTCTTTGTCTCCACAGACTCCTAAGTGCACCACTCACTCTTTTTCCCTCATCAATTCTATGATTCACCTCATCTTTCATAGACCCATCCGCTGACACGTCCACTCCCAAATATCTGAATACGTTCACCTCCTCCATACTCTCTCCCTCCAATCTGATATTCAATCTTTCATCACCTAATCTTTTTGTTATCCTCATAACCTTACTCTTTCCTGTATTCACCTTTAATTTTCTTCTTTTGCACACCCTACCAAATTCATCCACCAATCTCTGCAACTTCTCTTCAGAATCTCCCAAGAGCACAGTGTCATCAGCAAAGAGCAGCTGTGACAACTCCCACTTTGTGTGTGATTCTTTATCTTTTAACTCCACGCCTCTTGCCAAGACCCTCGCATTTACTTCTCTTACAACCCCATCTATAAATATATTAAACAACCACGGTGACATCACACATCCTTGTCTAAGGCCTACTTTTACTGGGAAAAAATTTCCCTCTTTCCTACATACTCTAACTTGAGCCTCACTATCCTCGTAAAAACTCTTCACTGCTTTCAGTAACCTACCTCCTACACCATACACTTGCAACATCTGCCACATTGCCCCCCTATCCACCCTGTCATACGCCTTTTCCAAATCCATAAATGCCACAAAGACCTCTTTAGCCTTATCTAAATACTGTTCACTTATATGTTTCACTGTAAACACCTGGTCCACACACCCCCTACCTTTCCTAAAGCCTCCTTGTTCATCTGCTATCCTATTCTCCGTCTTACTCTTAATTCTTTCAATTATAACTCTACCATACACTTTACCAGGTACACTCAACAGACTTATCCCCCTATAATTTTTGCACTCTCTTTTATCCCCTTTGCCTTTATACAAAGGAACTATGCATGCTCTCTGCCAATCCCTAGGTACCTTACCCTCTTCCATACATTTATTAAATAATTGCACCAACCACTCCAAAACTATATCCCCACCTGCTTTTAACATTTCTATCTTTATCCCATCAATCCCGGCTGCCTTACCCCCTTTCATTTTACCTACTGCCTCACGAACTTCCCCCACACTCACAACTGGCTCTTCCTCACTCCTACAAGATGTTATTCCTCCTTGCCCTATACACGAAATCACAGCTTCCCTATCTTCATCAACATTTAACAATTCCTCAAAATATTCCTTCCATCTTCCCAATACCTCTAACTCTCCATTTAATAACTCTCCTCTCCTATTTTTAACTGACAAATCCATTTGTTCTCTAGGCTTTCTTAACTTGTTAATCTCACTCCAAAACTTTTTCTTATTTTCAACAAAATTTGTTGATAACATCTCACCCACTCTCTCATTTGCTCTCTTTTTACATTGCTTCACCACTCTCTTAACTTCTCTCTTTTTCTCCATATACTCTTCCCTCCTTGCATCACTTCTACTTTGTAAAAACTTCTCATATGCTAACTTTTTCTCCCTTACTACTCTCTTTACATCATCATTCCACCAATCGCTCCTCTTCCCTCCTGCACCCACTTTCCTGTAACCACAAACTTCTGCTGAACACTCTAACACTACATTTTTAAACCTACCCCATACCTCTTCGACCCCATTGCCTATGCTCTCATTAGCCCATCTATCCTCCAATAGCTGTTTATATCTTACCCTAACTGCCTTCTCTTTTAGTTTATAAACCTTCACCTCTCTCTTCCCTGATGCTTCTATTCTCCTTGTATCCCATCTACCTTTTACTCTCAGTATAGCTACAACTAGAAAGTGATCTGATATATCTGTGGCCCCTCTATAAACATGTACATCCTGAAGTCTACTCAACAGTCTTTTATCTACCAATACATAATCCAACAAACTACTGTCATTTCGCCCTACATCATATCGTGTATACTTATTTATCCTCTTTTTCTTAAAATATGTATTACCTATAACTAAACCCCTTTCTATACAAAGTTCAATCAAAGGGCTCCCATTATCATTTACACCTGGCACCCCAAACTTACCTACCACACCCTCTCTAAAAGTTTCTCCTACTTTAGCATTCAAGTCCCCTACCACAATTACTCTCTCACTTGGTTCAAAGGCTCCTATACATTCACTTAACATCTCCCAAAATCTCTCTCTCTCCTCTGCATTCCTCTCTTCTCCAGGTGCATACACGCTTATTATGACCCACTTCTCGCATCCAACCTTTACTTTAATCCACATAATTCTTGAATTTACACATTCATATTCTCTTTTCTCCTTCCATAACTGATCATTTAACATTACTGCTACCCCTTCCTTTGCTCTAACTCTCTCAGATACTCCAGATTTAATCCCATTTATTTCCCCCCACTGAAACTCTCCTACCCCCTTCAGCTTTGTTTCGCTTAGGGCCAGGACATCCAACTTCTTTTCATTCATAACATCAGCAATCATCTGTTTCTTGTCATCCGCACTACATCCACGCACATTTAAGCAACCCAGTTTTATAAAGTTTTTCTTCTTCTCTTTTTTAGTAATTGTATACAGGAGAAGGGGTTACTAGCCCATTGCTCCCGGCATTTTAGTCGCCTCATACGACACGCATGGCTTACGGAGGAAAGATTCTTTTCCACTTCCCCATGGACAATAGAAGAAATAAAAAAGAACAAGAGCTATTTAGAAAAAAGAGAAAAACCTAGATGTATGTATATATATATATGCATGTGCGTGTCTGTGAAGTGTGACCAAAGTGTAAGTAGGAGTAGCAAGATATCCCTGTTATCTTAGCGTGTTTATGAGACAGAAAAAGAAACCAGCAATCCTACCATCATGCAAAACAGTTACAGGTTTTTGTTTCACAGTCATCTGGCAGGACGGTAGTACTTCCCTGGGTGGTTGCTGTCTACCAACCTACTACCTACATATATATATATATATATATATATATATATATATATATATATATATATATATATATATATATATATATATATATATATATATGTTATTAAGATAAGAATACCTGCCATCCCAGCGCAGTGTGAATGGGTGATATTATACTGACTCGTTGCCACATTTAATGCTACACACGGACTCAATAGATTTCCCGGAAATCAAGCCAGCGAGAGCAGCAGCAGCAACAGCAAATGGGTATGAATCAAGGAGTTATCTACACCCATTAAGAACCGAGATATTAAAAAAAGTTAACTTATAACAGAGCAAAACTCAATTGGGACATGGCGCTTACAGGGTAGTTTTTTCAAGTCACCTATGAGAGAAACGTTGTCCATACAAAGACTACTTCACTTCTTAATAAAACTGTCAACACTCTCACTGCTACTACCGTAGCATAGGTAGCCTCTTGCTCCAGTCCAAGCTGGTGAAATAGGCGAGTGTGTCTTGATCTGTAAAATTTTATTCAGTATTAAGTCTTTTGTGTTCATTATCCACGAACTCTTGTTGTGAAGAGAGCGGAGGGTAGGAAACCTGTTCCTCTAAACGTTTATTGTATGTTGACATTATTAAATGATACCTCAGCAATGATCAGTAATATGAAGCGGTACCGTGAAGTGAACATCAGGGCTCACAGCAGTATGTTACTCACATACTCATGCGAGTATGTTACTCACATACTCATGAGAGTATGTTACTGCTGTAAGTAACATACTCGCCCTTAATCGTTATTAAGCATCATTTTTCTTTTCTCATTCTCATTATCTTTTACTATCACACTCTCCTTTCGCTCTCTCTCTCCATTCTCACTCCTCTCCACCTCTCTTCCCTCTCATTCTTCCCTTCCCGTCCCCCCGCAATACATATATATCACGCTGAGCTTCCAAGCTTCCATCACCCAACGTTTGTGTTGACAATACAGGGCTCCACGGTGACGCCATTGATAGGGAGAGTTGACGAATAGTTTGTCCTGGTGTGTGTGTGTGTGTGGTGTATGTGTACTCACCTAGTTGTACTCACCTAGTTGAGGTTGCAGGGGTCGAGTCCAAGCTCCTGGCCCCGCCTCTTCACTGGTCGCTACTAGGTCACTCTCCCTGAACCATGAGCTTTATCGTACCTCTGCTTACAGCTATGTATGGATCCTGACTCCACTACATCGCTTCCCAAACTATTCCACTTCCTGACTACTCTGTGGCTGAAGAAATACTTCCTAACATCCCTTTGATTCATCTGTGTCTTCAACTTCCAACTGTGTCCCCTTGTTACTGTGTCCAGTCTCTGGAACATCCTGTCTTTGTCCACCTTGTCAATTCCTCTCAGTATTTTGTAAGTCGTTATCATGTCCCCCCTATCTCTCCTGTCCTCCAGTGTCGTCAGGTTGATTTCCCTTAACCTCTCCTCATAGGACATACCTCTTAGCTCTGGGACTAGTCTTGTTGCAAACCTTTGCACTTTCTCTAGTTTCTTTACATGCTTGGCTAGGTGTGGGTTCCAAACTGGTGCCGCATACTCCAATATGGGCCTAACGTACACGGTGTACAGGGTCCTGAACGATTCCTTATTAAGATGTCGGAATGCTGTTCTGAGGTTTGCCAGGCGCCCATATGCTGCAGCAGTTATTTGGTTGATGTGCGCTTCAGGAGATGTGCCTAGTGTTATACTCACCCTAAGATCTTTTTCCTTGAGTGATGTTTGTAGTCTCTGACCCCCTAGACTGTACTCCATCTGCAGTCTTCTTTGCCCTTCCCCAATCCTCATGACTTTGCACTTGGTGGGATTGAACTCCAGGAGCCAGTTGCTGAACCAGGTCTGCAGCCTGCCCAGATCCCTTTGTATTTCTGCCTGGTCTTCGATCGAATGAACTCTTCTCATCAACTTCACGTCATCTGCAAACAGTGACACCTCGGAGTTTATTCCTTCCGTCATGTCGTTCACAAATACCAGAAACAGCACTGGTCCTAGGACTGACCCCTGTGGGACCCCGCTGGTCACAGGTGCCCACTCTGACACCTCGCCTCGTACCATTACTCGCTGCTGTCTTCCTGACAAGTATTCCCTGATCCATTGCAGTGCCTTCCCTGTTATTCTTGCTTGGTCCTCCAGTTTTTGCACTAATCTCTTGTGTGGTAGTGTCAAACGCCTTCTTGCAGTCTAAGAAAATGCAATCCACCCACCCCTCTCTCTCTTGTCTTACTGCTGTCACCATGTCATAGAACTCCAGTAGGTTTGTGACACAGGATTTCCCGTCTCTGAAACCATGTTGTCTGCTGGTGATGAGATCATTCCTTTCTAGATGTTCCACCATTCTTCTCCTGATAATCTTTTCCATGATTTTGCATGCTATACATGTCAGTGACACTGGTGTGTAGTTTAGTGCTTCATGTCTGTCTCCTTTTTTAAAGATTGGTACCACATTTGCTGTCTTCCATGCCTTAGGCAATCTCCCTGTTTCGATAGATGTATTGAATATTGTTGTTAGGGGTACACATAGCGCCTCTGCTCCCTCTCTCAGGACCCATGGAGAGATGTTATCTGGCCCCATTGCCTTTGAGGTATCTAGCTCACTCAGAAGCCTCTTCACTTCTTCCTCGGTTGTGTGTACTGTGTCCAGCACATGGTGGTGTACCCCACCTCTCCGTCTTTCTGGAGCCCCTTCTGTCTCCTCTGTGAACACTTCTTTGAATCTCTTGTTGAGTTCCTCACATATTTCACTGTCATTTCTTGTTGTCTCTCCTCCTTCCTTCCTTAGCCTGATTACCTGGTCCTTGACGGTTGTTTTCTTCCTGATGTGGCTGTATAACAGCTTCGGGTCAGATTTGGCTTTTGCTGCTATGTCGTTTTCATATTGACGTTGGGCCTCCCTTCTTATCTGTGCATATTCGTTTCTGGCTCTACGACTGCTCTCCTTATTCTCCTGGGTCCTTTGCTTTCTATATTTCTTCCATTCCCTAGCACACTTGGTTTTTGCCTCCTTGCATCTTTGAGTGAACCATGGGCTCATCCTGGCTTTTTCATTATTCCTGTTACCCTTGGGTACAAACCTCTCCTCAGCCTCCTTGCACATTGTGACTACAAATTCCATCATCTCATTAACTGGTTTCCCTGCCAGTTCTCTGTCCCACTGAACCTCATTCAGGAAGTTCCTCATTCCTATTCAAGGTGAATACTAAGTCCAGTCTTGCTGGTTCATCCTCTCCTCTCTCTCTTGTAGTGTCCCTTACGTGTTGGTACATGAAGTTTTCCAGTACCACCTCCATCATCTTAGCCCTCCATGTATCTTGGCCCCCGTGTGGCTCCAAGTTCTCCCATTCGTATATATATGTGTGTACTCACCTATTTGTACTCACCTATTTGTGGTTGCAGGGGTCGAGTCCTAGCTCCTGGCCCCGCCTCTTCACCGGTTGCTACTAGACCCTCTCTCTCCCCGCTCCATGAGCTTTATCAAACCTCGTCTTAAAACTGTGTATGGTTCCTGCCTCCACTACGTCATTTTCTAGGCTATTCCACTGCCTTACAACTCTATGACTGAAGAAATACTTCCTACTATCTCTCTGACTCATTTGTGTCTTCAACTTCCAATTGTGGCCTCTTGTTTCTGTGTCCCCTCCCTGGAACATCCTGTCTTTGTCCACCTTGTGTGTGTGTGTGTGTGTGTGTGTGTGTGTGTGTGTGTGTGTGTGTGTGTGTGTGTGTGTGTGTGTGTGTGTGTGTGTGTGTGTGTGTGCGTGTGTATAAGTGTACATAAAACATTTGCATATGAATGTGCCCATACAAACAGAAATTTCTACGCACAAACATTCATACACATTTTTTTTATTTCGTGCTATGTTGTAATTTTGTGGCCACTCACATCTATTCCTTTTGCGTCCATGAAGGTAGAAGAGGTTAAACATTTCGAATACGGGAAAACCTTTCTCGGTTCGCACGGCCACTGAAATACTTCCAGCTTATCTGTATCCTCCAGCTTTTCGATTATATTTCGAGAACACGTAATTCAATTGGCTTAATATTTTCAACACCTGTGTACGGTCACTAGGACGTGATTCTTGGAAAAATTAGCAGGTTCACGTTTCCTGTGACGAAAGCTGTAGAACTGATTTCCAGCAGCCTGGAATGGCTCGGAAAACTTTCGGAAACCTAAGCGGCGGAATCTCAAACATTTAAAATAGAAGCCTAGAAACCTCATGATAAAGGAGGTTAGAGTTTAGATGTACAGGTGTAGATCTGATCATTTTATTCCACCTAAATCAGGTTAAATACATTTCAGTTTACCTCTTTTGAACGACTTTATGTGTAGTGGCTGATGCCTCTTGAGGCATCGTAAGGCATGTTAAGTCATTTTAAGGCATGTTAAGTCATTTTAAGGCATGTTAAGTCATTTTAAGGCATGTTAAGTCATTTTAAGGCATGTTAAGTCATTTTAAGGCATGTTAAGTCATTTTAAGGCATGTTAAGTCATTTTAAGGCATGTTAAGTCATTTTAAGGCATGTTAAGTCATCTTAAGGTATGTTAAGTCATCTTAAGGCATGTTAAGTCATTTTAAGGCATGTTAAGTCATCTTAAGACATGTTAAGTCATCTTAAGGCATGTTAAGTCATTTTAAGGCATGTTAAGTAATCTTAAGACATGTTAAGTCATCTTAAGGCATGTTAAGTCATCTTAAGACATGTTAAGTCATCTTAAGGCATGTTAAGTCATCTTAAGACATGTTAAGTCATCTTAAGGCATGTTAAGTCATCTTAAGGCATGTTAAGTCATCTTAAGACATGTTAAGTCATCTTAAGGCATGTTAAGTCATTTTAAGGCATGTTAAGTAATCTTAAGACATGTTAAGTCATCTTAAGGCATGTTAAGTCATTTTAAGGCATGTTAAGTAATCTTAAGACATGTTAAGTCATCTTAAGGCATGTTAAGTCATCTTAAGGAATGTTAAGTCATCTTAAGACATGTTAAGTCATCTTAAGGCATGTTAAGTCATCTTAAGACATGTTAAGTCATCTTAAGGCATGTTAAGTCATCTTAAGACATGTTAAGTCATCTTAAGACGTGCAGGCAAATTTGTTAATATTATAAAATAGTAAAATAAACTTGGAATCATTAGAATCCGAGCCATAACTCGAGAAAGACTCATCTGATAAGCTTCAAACTTTCAACATTTTTTGTGATCTTCCAGAACGCAAGATTTGCGTTGTGGCTTAAGTCCCAATTTTCCAATTTCATTTAATAAATAGTGATTTTTATTTTATTCAATAATTAAAGAAAACTTCTGATTAGCTTCAACATCTTATCTGTGATGCGTCTCAGAAGAAAGATGACGTCACGTAAGTTTAGTCTGAGATGCTGCATGTTTGAGATTTTACTGAAGCTTAAACTTGGAATTGTTGGAATCAGATCAGTTGCTGGAGAATGCCTTTTTCGATCGCCTTCAAACCTGTACCATTGGTGGGTTTTATTAAAACAAAGCTTGTCACTAACTCTGAGATGTGTAAATTTCAATTTGCCAATTTTGTTAAGGAAATTGTGCATAAAGGCCTATATGAATTTTCGTAAACAAAAAGAAGCTACGAAAAAGAGGAATCAGAGAGAACATAACAATAACAGAAAATATTCAAGGAAATTAATAGAGAGAATAACGTCAGGAATTTCGAGATACCAGGGAACATAGATGGATAAAGAAGATGAGAGAAAAAGATGCTGGAAAATACTTTTTTAGGTTGCATCAATGGTAGACCTTACTGTTGACACTGTTAATAATTCCTAGAATAACTGTTCTAGTAGCTACTGTAACTAGGTGATGAGTTGCTGGTTGCAAACTCCATACATATCTTAAAGCCTACGAATAATTAGACACCCGAGGGCATGAATGAACAAATCCAAGCATGAAAATGTTCAGGCAGGAGCCAGGAGCTAAGACTCGGCCACTTCAAACACAACTGTAGTACGTAAGCTCGAACAAACAAATGTAGTCTTATACATTAGCCCACCAGCTTCCACTTGACCATAACCTGGTAGAGCTGTGGTCCATTATTTCATTATGCAAATAAGAGGATAAATTGGAACAGTGATCCCGGCTCGGCCTTCTGGGTTCAGACAAGAGATGAGCTGGAGTTTATGTTTGTTTAACTGATCAGTGAGTGAACTGGTGGACAGACTTTTGCAGCGAACAACCTTTTGTAGCCTTAAATACACAGAGACACAGACAGACCGACAGACAGACAGACACACACACACACACACAGAAGCTGGAGGATCAGGCGCATGTAACAGGGAGGGCACTGCAATGGATCAGAGAATACCTGACAGGGAGGCAGCAACGAGTCATGGTACGTGAAGAGGTATCACAGTGGGCGCCTGTGACGAGCGGGGTCCCACAGGGGTCAGTTCTAGGACCAGTGCTATTTTTGATATATGTGAACGACATGATATAAGGAATAGACTCTGAAGTGTCCCTATTCGCAGATGATGTGAAGTTGATGAGAAGAATTAAATCGGATGAGGATGAGGCAGGACTGCAAAGAGACCTGGACAGGCTGGACATGTGGTCCAGTAACTGGCTTCTCGAATTCAATCCTGCCAAATGCAAAGTCATGAAGATTGGGGAGGGGCAAAGAAGACCGCAGAGTATGACTAGGTGGACAAAGACTACAGACCTCACTCAGGGAGAAAGACCTTGGGGTGACCATAACACTGAGCACGTCACCGGAGGCACACATCAACCAAATAACTGCTGCAGCATACGGGCGCCTGGCAAACCTGAGAATAGCGTTCCGATACCTTAATAAGGAATCGTTCAAGACACTGTACACTGTGCAAGTTAGGCCCATACTGGAGTATGCAGCACCAGTCTGGAACCCACACCTGGTCAAGCACGTCAAGAAGTTAGAGAAAGTACAAAGGTTTGCAACAAGGCTAGTCCCAGAGCTCAGGGGAATGTCGTACGAGGAAAGGTTGAGGGAAATCGGACTGACGACACTGGAGGACAGAAGGGTCAGGGGAGACATGATAACGACATACAGGATACTGCGGGGAATAGACAAGGTGGACAGAGATAAGATGTTCCAGAGAGGGGACACAGGAACAAGGGGTCACAACTGGAAGCTGAAGACTCAGACGAGTCACGTTAGGAAGTATTTCTTCAGTCATAGAGTCGTCAGGAAGTGGAATAGCCTAGCTAGTGAAGTAGTGGAGGCAGGAACCATACATAATTTTAAGAAGAGGTATGATAAAACTCAGGAAGCAGAGAGAGAGAGGACCTAGTAGCGATCAGTGAAGAGGCGGGGCAGGAGCTGAGTCTCGACCCCTGCAACCACAATTAGGTGAGTACAATTAGGTGAGTACAATTAGGTGAGTACACACATACACAGGGTCAGCAGTAAGTGAGGGCGTTGTAGGTAGAGAAGGTGACTGGCCGGCTGTAGTGTGTGATCATGCCACCGGGAGATCCAGGAAATAAGGGAAGCAACAATGGCTATGTTTAAATGGGACCCCAGAGATGCCGAGGTAAAAGCAACGGGAAGAGGAGAGGTAGAGGTGAGTTTTTATTCATGGGCTTCAGGAGACTGAAGGGAGGACATATGAAGGAAGACGACAGGGATAGAAAAAAAAAGAGATAAAATAATAATCAAACAGGAGAGGAGGACATGACCGAACTGATGAATTTCAAGAAAATAGGATACCCGAGGGAAAAAAGCAGCCAATCAAATTGATCTTCAGGACATAAACAGTGAGGATACAGGATCATGCAGCAGAAACCACAGCTAAAAGAAACAACAAAATACAAGCGTGTGTACCTAGACTGCGAGAGAATGACAACAGAACGACAGAAACTGAGAAAGAGAATACAAAGGTGACAGGGGCAAGAAAGAATGACAAGACCAAAGTCAGGAGGGCACAACCAGAGTCGGGAGCAGCAGCAACGACAACCACCCACAAAAGCAATCAACAAGCAATTAAACATATTAACCCAAGACAAACAACACTCCACACTCACAGTCTCCCCTCCCCAGAAAAAAATCGACCTACACAGTAGCCTTCTATAGCACCCTACCAGGTCTCCCACTCCCCCAGCCCCCACAAACCCCCCAAGAATACAGTTTTGGAAAAGAAGCCAACGGTATGGTACACCAACGAAGACGGAATAACGAATAAGTGTGAGGAGTTGCACAAAACAGTCAAAGAGGCATGACCAGACATAGCACTCACAGAAACCAAGCTCACAGGAATGATAACAGACGCAATCTTTCCATCTGGATATCTGATCCTGAGGAAAGATAGAGGGAACAGGGAGGAGGGTGGAGGAGTTGCACTGTTCATCAAAAACTAGTGGAGTTTTGAGGAGTTGGAAGAAAGGGACAGAGGAGAAGTCAGGGAGTACATAGTAGGAACACTTCAGACTGGGGGTCCCAAGGTAGTGATTGCAGTGATGTACAACCCACCACAGAATAGCAAGAGGCCAAGGCAACAATATGATAAGAGCAACACAGCAATGGTTGATACACTAGCTGAGGTAACCAGCATGACGTCTATTTGGAATTTGGTACTGGAGAGAATATTGCGGTCGTGTTTTACAAAACAGTTAGAACTGCGTATCATTTATCTGTGATGTCGCATCTAGGTAAGTTGAAGATGCATGTGCACGTCAGCGTTGCAGTGTCTGATGATATGGTGTGCGTAGAGAGAAAGTTTGGACAAAATTTAATAGAGAAATGAACAATCCTAATTCGCCGCTGAAGAAAGGAAGTGCCCATAGGAAGAAGCCTTTGATAACACCACGTTTATTCTTAGTGTCAGTGTGAGTAGAAATGGAAACGATTGTGTTAGAGGGTTTCCAGTACACTTCGCAACGAACGTTGAATTCCCTAAGACTTATGATGAGGCTGTAGTCAACATAGCGGAGCCGGACAACAAAGTTTGGGAACAGTGTAGGAAAATCGCTCGACCTAGTTGTGTTTCGGACACAGGTTCACCAACACAACGCTGAACAGAGAACACATAGGCAGATCCAAGGTCACTCAAGATCATTTTTCAACAAGAAAAAAGAAGAAACAGCTAAAACCTACACAGTGTTCAATAAGGATCACAATGTGACTGGCTGGAATAGGGAGGTCGATGGAGCCATCAGTTTTCCCAGCCCGAGAGGTCGATGGCTTGTGCTCTAAGTACCTTCATGACCTGGAATGTCACGTCCAGACTGCAGAGTTTCCTGTTTCTAACGTTAATATTTCGGACAAGAGTGTTTTAGATGTGCTTATCCTTCCTCTCCAGGTATGTTTACTTGAAAAAAGTGGGCGAAACGTCGTCAATAAATAATTGCATTATACTGCGTCTACCATCGTGGCGGTATTTTATACCATATTATATATATATATATATATATATATATATATATATATATATATATATATATATATATATATATATATATATACAGATCACAACATAATTGAGGTTCAGACATGTATGCGAGGAGCCCCAGACCGACAAAATGAGACTAGTCACGAGGGAGCATTCACCCAATTCAACTTCAATAACAAAAACATAAAGTGGGACCAAGTAAACCAAGTCCTAACCGATATAAGCTGGGAAGATATACTAAGCAACACAGACCCAAACTTATGCCTAGAACAGATTAACTCGGTGGCACTCGATGTATGCACAAGGCTTATTCCTCTAAGAAAAAGGAGGAGTAGATGTAAAATAGAAAGAGACAGGCGCTCCCTTTACAGGCGACGGAAAAGAATAACAGAGCGGCTAAAAGAGGTCAATATATCTGAAATGCGCAGGGAGACACTGGTCAGAGAAATAGCAAGCATCGAACTTAAGCTAAAAGAATCCTTTAGGAGTCAGGAATCGCGGGAAGAACTAAAAGCTATAAATGAAATCGAAAGAAACCCAAAGTATTTCTTCTCCTATGCCAAATCAAAATCGAGAACAACGCCCAGTATTGGGCCCCTACTTAAACAAGATGGGTCCTACACAGATGACAGCAAGGAAATGAGTGAGCTACTCAAGTCCCAATATGACTCAGTTTTTAGCAAGCCGCTAACCAGACTGAGAGTCGAAGATCAAAATGAATTTTTTATGAGAGAGCCACAAAATTTGATTAACACAAGCCTATCCGATGTTATCCTGACGCCAAATGACTTCGAACAGGCGATAAATGACATGCCCATGCACTCTGCCCCAGGGCCAGACTCATGGAACTCTGTGTTCATCAAGAACTGCAAGAAGCCCCTATCACGAGCCTTTTCCATCCTATGGAGAGGGAGCATGGACACGGGGGTCGTCCCTCAGTTACTAAAAACAACAGACATAGCCCCACTCCACAAAGGGGGCAGTAAAGCAACAGCAAAGAACTACAGACCAATAGCACTAACATCCCATATCATAAAAATCTTTGAAAGGGTCCTAAGAAGCAAGATCACCACCCATCTAGAAACCCATCAGTTACACAACCCAGGGCAACATGGGTTTAGAACAGGTCGCTCCTGTCTGTCTCAACTACTGGATCACTACGACAAGGTCCTAAATGCACTAGAAGACAAAAAGAATGCAGATGTAATATATACAGATTTTGCAAAAGCCTTCGACAAGTGTGACCATGGCGTAATAGCGCACAAAATGCGCGCTAAAGGAATAACAGGAAAAGTCGGTCGATGGATCTATAATTTCCTCACTAACAGAACACAGAGAGTAGTCGTCAACAGAGTAAAGTCCGAGGCAGCTACGGTGAAAAGCTCTGTTCCACTAGGCACAGTACTAGCTCCCATCTTGTTCCTCATCCTCATATCCGACATAGACAAGGATGTCAGCCACAGCACCGTGTCTTCCTTTGCAGATGACACCCGAATCTGCATGACAGTGTCTTCCATTGCAGACACTGCAAGGCTCCAGGCGGACATCAACCAAATCTTTCAGTGGGCTGCAGAAAACAATATGAAGTTCAACGATGAGAAATTTCAATTACTCAGATATGGTAAACATGAGGAAATTAAATCTTCATCAGAGTACAAAACAAATTCTGGCCACGAAATAGAGCGAAACACCAACGTCAAAGACCTGGGAGTGATTATGTCGGAGGATCTCACCTTCAAGGACCATAACATTGTATCAATCGCATCTGCTAGAAAAATGACAGGATGGATAATGAGAACCTTCAAAACTAGGGAGGCCAAGCCAATGATGACACTCTTCAGGTCACTTGTTCTATCTAGGCTGGAATATTGCTGCACTCTAACAGCACCTTTCAAGGCAGGTGAAATTGCCGACCTAGAAAATGTACAGAGAACTTTCACGGCGCGCATAACGGAGATAAAACACCTCAATTACTGGGAGCGCTTGAGGTTTCTAAACCTGTATTCCCTGGAACGCAGGAGGGAGAGATACATGATTATATACACCTGGAAAATCCTAGAGGGACTAGTACCGAACTTGCACACGAAAATCACTCACTACGAAAGCAAAAGACTTGGCAGACGATGCACCATCCCCCCAATGAAAAGCAGGGGTGTCACTAGCACGTTAAGAGACCATACAATAAGTGTCAGGGGCCCGAGACTGTTCAACTGCCTCCCAGCACACATAAGGGGGATTACCAACAGACCCCTGGCAGTCTTCAAGCTGGCACTGGACAAGCACCTAAAGTCAGTTCCTGATCAGCCGGGCTGTGGCTCGTACGTTGGTTTGCGTGCAGCCAGCAGCAACAGCCTGGTTGATCAGGCGCTGATCCACCAGGAGGCCTGGTCACAGACCGGGCCGCGGGGGCGTTGACCCCCGAAACTCTCTCCAGGTAAACTCCAGGTATATATATACATATATGTATGTCGTGCCGAATAGGTAAAACTGGTCAATTAGCAAGAACTTATTTAATATTAATATATTTAAAGATAGATTTTTCATTTATGTTAATATTAAAATTAATGATTTTGTACCAAAAGAACCTTAGGAAACTTACCTGACCTTATTATAACAAGCGCAATATAATTTAGCCTAATCCAACTAAATATATTTTATGTAAGATTACAATAATTTAATAATAAACAAACAGAATGAAATGTATTTTTTCGTTAGATTCAGAAAAATTTTTCCGAACGATTTTCGCTTGCCTTATTAGGCAAGAAGAGCGTTGCTATTTAAGGCAAAATCGCGTTTTACTTATTCGGCAAAACACACATAAAACTTTATACTTCAGAAAAAATATAATAATCAAAGAGTCCTTTATTATTATTATTATTATTATTATTATTATTATTATTATTATTATTATTATTACTGTTATTATTATTTTTACTGTTATTATTATTACTATTGCTATTGCTATTATTATTAGTTGTAGTTGTAGTAGTAGTATTACTAGTATTGGCAGTCGTCGTAGTAGTAATAATAGTCGTAGTAGTAACAGTAGCAGTAGTAGCAGTAATAGTAGTAGTAGTAACAGCAGTGGTAGTAGTAGCAGTAGTAGTCGTAGTAGTAGTAGTAGGGGTAGTGGTAGTAGATGTAGTATTAGAGAGGTTTTTAGCAATGTTAAAATGATAAACGGGAGGCAGAAGACATGGAGAGAAAGACAGAGAGATTAAACTAGAGGTGAAGGAGAATGTTCGAATATTCATTTGTTTTCTTGAGAATAAGGAGCAGTTTTAAACTGTTTACAGTTGATGATGTACAGCAAAAACGGTAGGAGAAATACACAAAAGCAGAAAAAAGCGACCCTTTATTGACTACATTTCGCCCACACAGTGGACTTTATAAAGTTGCCAATAAAGGATTGCATTATTCAGCTTTTGCGTCTCTTTTCCATCCTGTCGGCACTTACAACATTTCTCCCCCGAGAGCAATAACACCACGAAGGATTAAGGATGAGCCAGAGGTGAATGTGGAGGTAAGTGAGCGAAACAATGGTAAGACTGAAACTGGGTGAAGCAACTGGAACAGATAGGATTAAGACAGATGTTAATATCACGTGGGTAATTTAGTTGTAGAGAAGTTGGTGTATTTGATCAGTATGTGCATTATAGTGGGGGAACGAACCTTGGGATTGAAAGACAAAACACGCAATTTCTTTTTATAGCTTCTGCTACTACTGTTATTACTACTAAAGGAATAACAGGAAAAGTCGGTCGATGGATCTATAATTTCCTCACTAACAGAACACAGAGAGTAGTCGTCAACAGAGTAAAGTCCGAGGCAGCTACGGTGAAAAGCTCTGTTCCACAAGGCACAGTACTCGCTCCCATCTTGTTCCTCATCCTCATATCCGACATAGACAAGGATGTCAGCCACAGCACCGTGTCTTCCTTTGCAGATGACACCCGAATCTGCATGACAGTGTCTTCCATTGCAGACACTGCAAGGCTCCAGGCGGACATCAACCAAATCTTTCAGTGGGCTGCAGAAAACAATATGAAGTTCAACGATGAGAAATTTCAATTACTCAGATATGGTAAACACGAGGAAATTAAATCTTCATCAGAGTACAAAACAAATTCTGGCCACAAAATAGAGCGAAACACCAACGTCAAAGACCTGGGAGTGATCATGTCGGAGGATCTCACCTTCAAGGACCATAACATTGTATCAATCGCATCTGCTAGAAAAATGACAGGATGGATAATGAGAACCTTCAAAACTAGGGAGGCCAAGCCCATGATGACACTCTTCAGGTCACTTGTTCTATCTAGGCTGGAATATTGCTGCACACTAACAGCACCTTTCAAGGCAGGTGAAATTGCTGACCTTGAAAATGTACAGAGAACCTTCACGGCGCGTATAACGGAGATAAAACACCTCAATTACTGGGAACGCTTGAAGTTCCTGAACCTGTACTCCCTGGAACGCAGGCGGGAGAGATACATGATTATATACACCTGGAAAATCCTAGAGGGACTAGTACCGAACTTGCGCACGAAAATCACTCACTACGAAAGCAAAAGACTTGGCAGATGATGCAACACCCCCCCAATGAAAAGCAGGGGTGTCACTAGCACGTTAAGAGACCATACAATAAGTGTCAGGGGCCCGAGACTGTTCAACTGCCTCCCAGCACACATAAGGGGGATTACCAACAGACCCCTGGCAGTCTTCAAGCTGGCACTGGACAAGCACCTAAAGTCGGTTCCTGACCAGCCGGGCTGTGGCTCGTACGTTGGTTTGCGTGCAGCCAGCAGTAACAGCCTGGTTGATCAGGCTCTGATCCACCAGGAGGCCTGGTCACAGACCGGGCCGCGGGGGCGTTGACCCCCGGAACTCTCTCCAGGTAAACTCCAGGTAAACTACTACTACTACTACTACTACCATCACAAATCTTACTACAACTACTACTACTAATAATAATTTTTACTCTACTACCTCACCTGTGCACGTATATACCTCTGCTCCAGACCATGGAGCTGAACTCTTTTCCAGACTGAGGGACTGACCACCTCAAACGCTTTTTCTTCAAGGTTGATGGACTGATTACATTATTTTTATTTAATTACTACTGCTCCTTCTATATTTGACTGAAGAAGCCTACTGTGTAGGCGAAACATTTCATTAATAGATGCTCAACTGTTGCACATGTGTCTTAATCTTTAACTCATAAGAGACTAAGCCTGTTGAATACACCGGATAAAGCACTTGGTAGTTGTTATTAAAAGGGTTAAGGCATAATTTGATCTATGATTCTCAGCACGAGGGGCCATTCCTGCCTGACTAATTTGCTGGCTTTCTTCAGTAGAGCTTTTCAGGCAGTTGATCATGATAAAGAATACGATATTATTTATTTGGGTTTTAGTACAGTCAAAGAGAGTGGCGGCTCATGGTATTGGGGTAAATGTCCTTCTATAGACACAAAAGTCCTTTTCCACAGTTTGTCGATATCACCGTACATTTACATCCGGATCACTTTATGACTTGACAAAGCGAAACTTGTCAAATAGATGAATAGAAAGAGCTGGGTTCGAATAGTACCTGAAGGATTGAAGTAAATTCCTGGGTGGCTTTGGGAAAAGGTTCGGTGTAGTTTTGAGAAAGACTTGCCCACTATGGTCCAGTAGGCCTGCTGCAGTGCTCTTCTGTTATGTTCTTATTAAAGATGGCAGTACACTTTTTTGTGTTCTCCTACCTCTTGCTGGTATTTTATACCATTTCTCTCCAAGGAGGATCTCAGGTAGGATAGTGATGCGTAACTCAAGTAATTAAATCGAAGCATATTCCTGAACAGTTCCTAGATAAATTTTAGGAATTTCACGCATTGTTACTTTCTTGCAAAGATATTTTAGGAGACTCTGAAGAACAAGTTCCAAAGATTTGTTAATGAATCTGATAGGGTTTGTAAAGGACCTTAATAAAGCGCAAGGCAATGTAATAAGATGTAAAGGCTATGACTGATTGAATATCAGAGTGGAAGAGGGTGACAGTATGGAAGATATAAATGTATATAGATTTCTGAGACTAGACATGTCTGAAGACGGGTCTAGAAAAGACTAGATGAGCCATAAAATAGATAAGGGAAAAGTGGTAATTAGAATGTTGAGGCATCTATGGAAAGAAGGAAGTTTGTTGATATAAGTAAAAAAGAGAATGTGCCAGAGTATAATGGTGTCAATAGTTTTTATGGGTGTAAGTCATGGGGTTTATATATTGGAGAGAGGAGGAGGAGGCTAGAATCAGTGATGTCATGTTTGATAACAATGTGTGGTGTGAATATTTTGCAGAGAAGCTGAAGCATTCAAACTGGAAAACGCAGTAGGATTACCATAAGCATAATTCTGAGGATTGAGAAGTTGTTAAGATGGCTTAGGAATTTAGAGAGTGGAAGTAGGTGATAAAGAGGGTGTATAATTTTGGGATAGAAGGACGGAGGGGTAGGGGGTCGTCCCATTAAATATCGAAAAGAGAGGTAAGTAAAGGTTATAAGTGGATGAACAATGCCACAGGGGACAGGCAAAACTACCGCATAGCGATGAAAATGTTAAGTTAAGTGGTAGGACGATGACTTAGACACATGCACAACATCTGGGTATTCTGACTTCGCAGACGTTTCGCCAACCAGTGGCTTTAACAATACAATAACTGCACATAATCTGAAGTCTGTAGAAAGACATTTAGAAAACAGTGCAAGATGAGGTAATCATTCCCTCAGCCTAGGAGCAGGTGATGAGCAACGTAATCTGAAGAATCTGATATACATAATTGGTATCTGACATACGTAAGCTGTAAGAGTGAGAATGTCCAGCAGGCTTGTGCGAGTGTGAGAACGAGTCCTGATGTGAAGTTGGGTTGTGACCACGGTAACACTGAGGAATGGAACTAGCTAGCCGGACTAGAGTTCTGGAGGTGGGATGTACAGCACATTCACTCCAAACGAAGGGCGAGGGTGATGCAGTCCTGAGGGTCATTGAAATTGTGATGTATGCGGGGGGGAAAAAAAAAGAATCTGTCAGTGAATGACGGTAATTGTATTTCTAATTTTTGGGTTACTCAATTTTAGTGAGAGGCTGGCAGTGTGAATTTAATAATATTTTAACTATATTTACAAGAAAGCGCTAAAACAGCCACCTCTACTGATATTGCTGAGTGCTGCTTGTGCCTCGTATTTTCATCAGTTTATTGACTAATATTCGATTAAGCATACTCTTTTGTGGCATTTTTTTATTCTGTTCGTTTGTAAACCTCTGCTGTAGTTTTACAAGATCTTATTGAGCTTTCTTTGAACCCCATTGTTGGGTAATGTGCTCAATACAACCAGTGGGATGACTAACTTGAGATCATTGTAAAGTCAATTGTGTTACTGCTAGTGCTGATTCTCTACAAGTCAATAGTTTTGCTTTTGTAAATCGTGATAATTATAATATGGAGCATAAGAGTATATCAAAAACAAATTTAGCGTAGAATTATCTGTGGAACACATCAGACAAATTAAGCAATAACTATTTGGATCGATTAGCACTGGCACAACTTTTGCAAATTGTCTATATCTAGAGTATGAGGAAGCAGCTTCTGGTCTTCAAGATGTGTTGAGAGTTTGGTTGTTTTTCCTCACACTCGATTACTTAACACCTCTTGAGCTGTGATGACGGGGAGAAGAGTGAGAACAGCAAATCTAACATGCAATTGTGTCCCTTTTGACTGTATGCAACTGTGTCCCATTTATCTTTGTAGAGCTACGCTAATGATTACGAGGCTCACCTTCGATCTTATTTCGTAGTTGCTTGTAGAGGCCCATGGCAATGAGACAAATGTGTCTGTTTGAGAAGTGAAATAAGAGTACTTTTTTATTCTCTTTTGATACGCCCTTTGAGGTAAAAAATAACATTGAATAAAAAGTGAGAGACATTTCCTCAGTAAGTAGAAATGAGGAAGAAAGTTAGGAGCCTTGGCTAACATAGCAGACACATCTAGGAGGAGTGAAGACTTGTTTTTTTTTTGTGGCTGGTGGCTAGAGAGCCCTGAATTGGTCTTTAATTATAGGATAGCAGGAAATGAAGAGGTATTAGTGGTTACAATCAGAGTCTGTCTGTCTGTTACTATCTGTCTGTGTCTGTCCCTGTCTGTCTGTCTGTCTGTCTCTCTCTCTTGCATAAATTATGAAAGACTATTAATAACTCAGTCAATTGTTATCTGAGCTACAGAATAGCGTGAAGGAAGCTACATTTTAGTCAGCAAAGATATTAATAGCTGATGTGTCCCTGTCCTTATTAGACATTTCACCTCCAGGCATCTTCATTACCTCCTCATTACCTCCCTCTCATCTCCGTTCGACCATGTGTCGTAAGACCTACTTAAGCTGCCTTTCTTCAGGTCGAATACCTTTAATATTCTCTTCATTCACTTCTCTCCCCTTTATCTTATACCTTCTCTTAGATGAGAAAGCAGAAAGGTTAACCCTCCCCCCGACCTAACTTGTGATATTTACAAAGGTGAAGGTATTTTGTGCATAAAAGAAATATCGTGTTTTGAGAGTTGAAGGCGTAAACAAATCTGTCAACAAATTGGTTCATAATTTATAAATGGAAAGGCATAATACCATGACACTGGAGGAACTTGTGACGACGTTTTGGTCCGTTTTGGACCATAACTAGTCACGTGCTAAGAGGTAAGTTATAAAATAACTTATAAAGTATCTGTAAATATCTCACCACCCTGACATGCTTCTGAATGATAAACAAAACACGTATACAACGTTTTGGCTCTTTTATTGTGAAAAGTTTTCGCTTTTACAATAAGCTTCCTCAGTCTGATTCATGTGAATTCAACACTGGAAGCTGCAGAAGTTGTACTGACGTAGTCAGTCACCCTCGGTGGGAGGTGGTCAGTTCCTCAAGCAGAAAGCATAAACCTGTGACCAATAAACTACAGTAAAATACACAAATAACCTGCACATAAGATAATGGAAATAGGTCAGGATAATGGAAATAGGTCAGGATAAACAGTTGATAACGAAGAGCTTGTAGAAGACTTGCCCTGTACCAGGGTACCATTGTGTCTTGTCGTGGTGTACAATACTACAAATAAGTTGATAAGTGAGACACATTTGGAGCACTTGGGTATCTTTTTTGCTGAAACGTTTCGCTCATACAACAGGCTTCCTTAGTCGAATACGGGTGACTGTTGACGGCACCTTGAATAACTGTGCCACGCAAAGTGGTTGCCCGTTTTCTGTTGGCACGGCAGACTATTTTACCGTCTTCGATCTTATATTTTTTTGTTAATTGCGTTGTAACCTAACCTAGAAATGGGCTGCAAACCTATGTGAAAATGAGACTTAAGTGTTAGGAGGACGTTTTGACAGATTAATGCAAAACTAGAAGCAGTAGTAGTAGTAGTAGTAGCAGTAGTAGTAGTAATGGTATGTTCCTAACCCCTCTACGGAAGGTCGTCAGTCCTTCTACCATAAAACACAAGCAATCGGCCAGAACTGATAAGGAAGAAAAAGTATAACCCTAATTTCTAAAGGGGTGGACCGGTAATCCAGCAGAAGGTCTCAGTCAAATGACCAAAAGCTCCAGCTGCGGGTCATCATATGACTAAGACCTGCGTCAGGAAACACTTCTCCTGTTTCCTGACAAACCCTACCTAACCAGACCTTGTATACAAGAGTACAGACGAATTGAAGGCGTTTGCCCATGCTTTATGCTTGAGGGACAGACCACCTCCCACCTAGAGTGACGGACTGATCACCACAATACTATTTCTACTGCTCCTAGTGCTGCACTCACCTGTATTCGACTGAGGAAGCCAGTTGAACAAGTGAATCGTTTCGGCATTAAGGATACCCAAGTGCTCCGAATGTATCTTATTTATCAGCTTACTGATAAATAATAACACATTGGAAATAATAAATAATATAATAAATAATAATAGATAGCAGCGATTTCTCTGTCAAAACTACCACTCAAGGGAGGTTCCTTGACGCTGGCGAGGAGCTCTTGATATAGGGAATTGGATGTGATTAGGTTCCCTGAATTGAGCCTGAATACCTTCCATCCCCTCCCCCACGTCCGCTGTGTAATCCTACGGGTTTAGCGCTCCCCCCTGATTATAATAATCATAATCTGTCAAGACTGAGCTTATCTCTAAGAAGTGGGACCCTCTGATGTTTGTAGAATCGTCACTATCAAAGACCTAAATTTTTTAGAGATGTAAGTGCCTCAGTGACGAGACTCGCTTACTTCAACATCAATAAAAAAGCGGAGAAGAAAGAGAGATGTACCTTACCAACACAGAGGATTATATCAAAATAATTCTCCAACTTCCTCCCAGACGGATGCATGTCTCTCCCTCAGTCTCTCAGAGATGTCATCTGCTGTCTTCTAGTTGGTTGGACAATATGTTCTCTCACTCCAGGGGAAGAAAATGACTGTAGTTTCTTGGGTTAGCGCGGGTGACGGGCCAGACAGGCAAGGTAATTTTTATTCCGACAAAGCCTCCAGACTCTCATACCCGGGAAAGAACAGAGATAACACGCAAGTTTTGATCTTCTCCTCCAAGTTTCCAGGAGCTTGCGTGGGCCACCAGCTAACTCTCCTTGCTCTCATTATATCTCCTTGGTCCTCCAGAGTGCTGTTTACCATGCAGGGTCCTTCTCTACACTCTCTTGTTTGGATACACAGTGTCTCCTGTCTGGGCTCGTACTGTCTTCCGTCTGGGCTAGCATTATTTCCTGTACGGGATGGCAGTTTCTCCTGTCTGCGCTTGCAATTTCTCCAGTCTGGGTTCACACTGTCAGAGCTCAGACGCACACAAAGAGAAGGAATAGGTACATAAACAAAAATTAGCACGGCTTTAGAGATAGAAATTCTGTCGCACAAACATACTTGAATTCTTACGACATAGTAAAAGAAATGAAACAGGAGAGGAATGAGTAGATTGCATATTTTTAGACTGTAAGAAAGCTTTGACATAGTGAAACGGACTGAGTCGAGTGATAGAGAGGCATACAGGAATAAGAGTGAAGGCACAACGGTGGATTAAGCAAGGAAACAAGTGATGTTTCGAGAAGAGGCATCAGAATGGTCGCATATGACGAGTGGGGTTCCACAAGGATCAGTACTGGGGGTGCTACTGTTTCTATTATACCTGAATGCTCTTAGGGAAGAGAGAGTGAGTCACAGATATTCCTGTTCGTACATGATGTGAAACTAATGAGCAGAACACAAATAATGAAGATTAGGAAACGCTGCAAATTAACCTGGACAAGCTGCTGGTCCAGGTTAATTTGAAGAGTTATGATGAATGAGGATGGGCATACGTAGTATGTAGTATGCAGGTTTGCAACAGGTGTCCCGTGGCTTGGTTGGTAACGCACTCAGCTCACATACTGAATATTCGTAGTTCGATCCCCGGCCAGTTGGAAACGTTGGGCATGTTTCCTTACACCTGCTGCCCCTGTACACCTAGCGATAAGTAGGTACCTGGGTATTAGTCGGATGGCATCCCTGGGGGAGATAGTATACTTCACATAGGGCTGGATTTTTAAATAAGCTAAGATAGTATAACAGGTAGTATATCCTGTAAAATTTGTCTGTGCAAAAAAATGCCTAATCTCTAAGGCGAATAAACTATGAGTAGAGAATAAGGGATGTAATTAGAAGAAAAGAGGACTAAGGGTGATATGATAACGACGTGCAAAATATTAAGAGAGAGACGGGAAACAAGAACGAGGTCACAGCTGAAAGCTGAAAACGCAGACGATTCACAGGGAAATTGGAAGTATTTCTTTAGCCTGAAGTGGAATGACCTAGTTAGTGGAGTGGCAGAGGCAGGATCCATACATAGCTTTAAGAAGAGGTATGTCAGGGCCCTCGAAGCCAGGAGAGTGAACCCAGTAGCGGTCAAATAAAAATGGAGTCAGGAGCTAAGACTCGACCCACAAACAGTTTATGTGAGCACATGGGATGAACACCTCTCCCCTACACACATTGACACACAGTGTTGCTGACGGCTGACACCAGTGTTACTGACGACTGAAACAGTGTTGCTGACGATTGACAACCAGTGTTGCTGACGGTTGACAACCAGTTTTGCTGACGGCTGACAACCAGTGGTGCTGACGGTTGACAACCAGTGTTGCTGACGGTTGACAACCAGTGTTGCTGACGGTTGACAACCAGTTTTGCTGACGGTTGACAACCAGTGGTGCTGACAGCTGACAACCAGTGGTGCTGACGGTTGACAACCAGTGTTGCTGACGGTTGACAACCAGTGTTGCTGACGGTTGACAACCAGTTTTGCTGACGGCTGACAACCAGTGTTGCTGACGGCTGACAACCAGTGTTGCTGACGGTTGACAACCAGTGTTGCTGACGGCTGACAACCAGTGTTGCTGACGGCTGACAACCAGTGTTGCTGACGGCTTCATGTACTTCACCCACACGAACAGAGTCCGAATTAAATGCAAATTATCCCTGAGCCGTCATGGCCCATTTGCACCTTATAAATTTCCTGCAGATTATGACATTATGTTCGGGTAATCGAGCGAACCATCTTTGTGACACGGTAATATGCTTAATAAATGGACTGCATGTAACGGTCTGCAATTTTTATCGCCTATGTTGGAAAGACGGAGTGAAGGAATATGTAGCGTTGATTCATGCATTTTGGGGTATAAATAATACACGTGTAGATTTAAACGATTTCTCTTCATTGGTCAGCGCTTGGCTGTCTCGCTGCCGTTAGTGTTTTGTTTAAGTTCACGTAATCTATTTACTAATAATCCGCAAATAGGAGAGAGAAACATATGACAACGTTTCAGTCTGACTTGGATCATTATTAACTAGTGACAGTTTTTTGTGTATTGGGTTATTTGTGTATTGTTTCAGTCACAATACCGTGACCGAAGCAATACACAAATAACCCACACATAAGAGAAGCTTACGACGACGTTTCGGTCTGACTTGGATCATTATTAACTAGTCACTAGTTAATAATGATCCAAGTCAGACCGAAACGTCATCGTAAGCTTCTCTTATGTGTGGGTTATTTGCGTATTGTTTCAGTCACGGTATTGTAACTTTTTCTTCTTTACGCGATCTACTGACATAACCTGCCTTAACCTAACTTATCCTGTATATTGACAGGGAGCGTTCAGAAATTAACATTGTAATCACGACAGAAAATTAACGTAGCATAAGGAGAACCGGATGTGTATTTCTGGTGGCAGAATGTCTTAGCTTATAGCAAGTTTGTAAAGTAGGATGTCAATACACGTACCAAAGATATGAGAAGTATATAGAAGCTCACTGCAGCAGCCGGGAAGCGAAGTTAGTTGATAATAAACGGATGCTACTCGGTCGTTTATTGTTACCACACAACCCCTAGGTCACAATGGGGTCTTTGAGAGGCCCCAAAAGGCATTTTTACATCACCAGAAATATGTGAAGTAATAGTCATTACTATTACTTCACATAGTTAATGTACACAAAACTGTATTGAATAGAATCTCAAAAAAGAAAGAAAATGATATCTTAAATAACAAAAAAGGCACAATACCGTGACTGGAACGATACACAAATAACCGGAGTCACAAAGTGACTTTGTCAATGGTCCAAGTCGGACCGAAACGTCGTCGTAAGCTTCTCTCTTTTATGTACGGGTTATTTGTGTAAAATATCTTATTTTTACTAAGACACTGGTCATATCTGAGTCGCAATTTTCTCTATAAAAACTGTTCATTTATCAAATCGATACAAAATGTGGACACATCCTTAGTGTTTCAGATATCTTACTATTAACAGTGAGGTGTATTGCCATATCCTGCAAGGTTAGGAGGGAGGTGTGTCTGGAAGTTGAATGTTTGGTCGCTAAAATACAATTCTTCAGTGTATGGCTCTGTGTCCAAACACCAGTGTATGGCTCTCTCTGTCCACACACCAGTGTATGGCTCTGTCCACACACCAGTGTATGGCTCTCTCTGTCCACACACCAGTGTATGGCTCTGTCCACACACCAGTGTATGGCTCTGTCCACACACCAGTGTATGGCTCTGTCCACACACCAGTGTATGGCTCTGTCCACACACCAGTGTATGGCTCTGTCCACACACCAGTGTATGGCTCTCTCTGTCCACACACCAGTGTATGGCTCTCTCTGTCCACACACCAGTGTATGGCTCTGTCCACACACCAGTGTATGGCTCTGTCCACACACCAGTGTATGGCTCTGTCCACACACCAGTGTATGGCTCTGTCCACACACCAGTGTATGGCTCTGTCCACACACCAGTGTATGGCTCTCTCTGTCCACACACCAGTGTATGGCTCTGTCCACACACCAGTGTATGGCTCTGTCCACACACCAGTGTATGGCTCTCTCTGTCCACACACCAGTGTATGGCTCTCTCTGTCCACACACCAGTGTATGGCTCTCTCTGTCCACACACCAGTGTATGGCTCTCTCTGTCCACACACCAGTGTATGGCTCTCTCTGTCCACACACCAGTGTATGACTCTCTCTGTCCACACACCAGTGTATGGCTCTCTCTGTCCACACACCAGTGTATGGCTCTCTCTGTCCACACACCAGTGTATGGCCCTGTCTCTGTCCACATTTTATCATGATATATAATGGATCTGATAGCGTTCTTTTCCCTAAGGTCCTGCATGTGTACCAGGTCACTCATTTTAGAAATCAAAACCGAGAATTGTGTATGATAATTTTTAGGGAGGGTAGGTGGGCCTGATCATAATAAAAAAACTTAAATAATATTGGTAGAATTACCGACAACATGTTAGGTAAAAAGGACGCTTGTGCAACTAATGCGACATTTCATGTTTCGTTAGTTGCACAAGTGACCTTTTACCTAACATTGCAAAAGCTATTATCAGCCAGGAAATGCTATTTCCTAACGTAATGCAGTTCATACAGTCCAAACATTATGTGTGTGGCTGTTATGTGAATTCATGAACGTTAAAATGGTATAAAATACCGACAGGTTGTTAGGTAAGACACATATGCAACAGTTAGGTATCTTTATTTCGAAACGTTTCGCCTACACAGTAGGCTTCTTCAGTCGAGTACAGTACTCGACTGAAGAAGCCTACTGTGTAGGCGAAACGTTTCGAAATAAAGATACCTAACTGTTGCATATGTGTCTTACCTAACAATCTGAATTCATCTTGATTCACTTGTCCCATGAGTAATATATTGCGGTAATTTTCTAGAGAACATTAATTTGATCACCAGACAGCAGTTTCAGTCCTGTCATAACACTGAATTTATGTATTCTGTCAGCTACACTTGGTATACCTAATTCTCTCCTCATATTTAGTATTTTGGTAGTTATAGCACAGCTCAAAATAATTCCCAGTGCATTATTTTGTGCTTATTTGATCAAGTATTTCAATGATTCTACTGTGTCGAGGGATTTAAACTGGTGCAAGGTAATCCATCAACGATCTTATGTACGCTAATTACATAATTGTTTGCAATTCTAAGATTTGTACCATATTTGGGTTTATACCCCTTAAAAGTTCTGAAAGTTTTAAGTCTATCCTTACATGTGCTGTACAGTCGTTAGTGTACATAGACCTGCCATTGGCCTTTAAATCTGATGGTCGACTTTTGCGCATTTTGGTCTGTTCCTCAGAAATTATAAGGCCAAGATTATCACAAGCAGTAAGTACATGATTTAGAGTGATTTGCATCATACGATGCGTTTAGAGTGCATAAAACTATCATAAGCATAACTAATTGTGATGTTACTGGGAGTATCTGGTAAAGATTTAAGTAGGTCATTGATTAAAACATTAAACAGTGTAGGACTTATTACACCACCTTGAGGACTGCCAAATTGTATTTCTTTGAATACACTTTTGTATTCCTTCAACAAATCACTGAAACCACTGCAAAAGTTGACCACCACTGTCCATTTTAGCTAGTCCATAAAAATTGACTTCTCTGTTTGCAACATCGAAATCATTTTTAAAAGAGAGAAGAGTGGTGTCTCTGTGCCTTTTTGCTCGATGTACAGTTAAAAATGAAGTCATTAATATTGGGTGACATGTATTCTGTAATTCTGTATAGTAATCTCATAAGCACCATCCTTTCAAATATTTTACACAGACAGCAAGTCAGCGAGATAAGGAGAAAGACATTATGTTTGGGAATTGGGACAATAATGCTATTGGTCCACGAGGAAGGTAACTGACCCAAAACTTATATTGTACAGTTCTAACAAGGTGTTACAAAGTACGTGTCTCAGTAATCTAATGTTGTCATAGGTGATACCGTCTTCACCAAGGGCAGTGTTGTCATAGGTGATACCTCCTCACCAAGGGCAGTGAGTGTCCATGGTGAGGACGGCATCTATTCGATATATAGGATATCACGCTTATCATGCTGTCTCTCTAGCATAAATTGGATAAGATTACATTAGACTTTCTTTCCAAATTCTCCCTAACACTGATAAGTAAAATGTTATAACTAGAAACTTGTGACAATTTCTTGATTAACCTCTAGTATTAGTTTTCGAGAAGCAACTTTTCACCCATTTTTCCAATTATTTTATTAATACCGTTGCATGTTTTGCTCAGGGGATTGTGTTCACTGAATCCACTAACATATTTTTCCAATTAATTGTGTCTAAGCTCAGTTATTCTTTCCCCTTACAGCAACAAGAGAGGACTAAAATAGTTTGAGCGTTCGGGGGAGTCCTGGGGCTGACTTTCCCTGCCTTTCGTTTTAATTGATTCGTTCAGTTTAAAAAAACTTGTATTGTAAGCACAAGATCATTAAACTCCTGGATGGTCTCTGGTTTACAGTCTCTGTACTAGTTGGCAAGTGTGGCCTCTCTGCCACCTGGACAGGGGGATATGATCGAGGTGTATAAATGGAAAACAGGAATTAATAAAGGGGATGTAAATAGCGTGCTGAAAATTTCCAGCCAAGACAGGACTCGCAGCAATGGTTTCAAGTTGGAAAAATTCAGATTCAGGAAGGATATAGGAAAGCACTGGTTTGGTAACAGAGTTGTGGATGAGTGGAACAAACTCCCGAGTACAGTTATTCAGGCTAAAACGTTGTGTAGTTTTAAAAATAGGTTAGATAAATACATGAGTGGGTGTGGGTGGGTGTGAGTTGCACCTGACTAGCTTGTGCTGCTGGGTCTGGTGCCGTGCTCCTTCCTTGAGTGGAGGTGGCCAGACTGGGTGGGTCATTGGGTTAATCCGGGGGAAGGGGAACATGGACCTGCTCCGCATGGGTCAGTAGGCCTGTTGCAGTGTTCCTTCTTTCTTATGTTCTTATATTCTTGTTATACACAGGACGTTCTCCTACATATTAATGTACATCAGTCATCTAAAAGCCCTCTACCTCACTCTCTCAATAAAATTTCAATTATTTTTAGTTAGGCTCCTTAATTTCATGGAAAGTATATCGTACTTATAGCTAACTGCCAAAATGCCTGTCACATAAACGGTGCGGTAACTTCTGAGAATAACTTAATTAGTTGGAAACCACAAGCTGATGAGGACAGATTACCTGGAGACAGATTACCTGGGTACAGATTATCTGGATACAGATTATCTGGAGACAGATTACTTGGGGACAGATTACCTGGGGACAGATTACCTGGAGGCAGATAATGTGGGACAGATTACCTGGAGACAGATTACCTGGAGACAGATTACCTGGAGACAGATTACCTGGAGACATTACCAGGGGACAGATTACCTGGGAACAGATTACCTGAAGACAGATTACCTGGGAACAGATTACCTGAAGACATTACCTGGGGACAAATTACCTGGGTAGAGATTATCTGGATACAGATTACCTGGAGACAGATTACCTAGAGACAGATTACCTGGGGAGAGATTACCTGGAGACAGATTACCTGGAGACAGATTACCTGGGAACAGATTACCTGGAAACAAATTACCTGAAGACAGATTACCTGGGAACAAATTACCTGAAGACAGATTACCTGGAGACAGATTACCTGGGGACAGATTACCTGGCGACAGATTACCTGGAGACAGACTACCTAGGAACAGATTACCTGAAGACAGATTATCTGGAGACAGATTGCCTGGGGACAGATTACCTGGAGACAGATTACCTGGATACAGATTATCTGGATACAGATTACCTGGAGACAGATTACTTGGGGACAGATTACCTGGGGACAGATTACCTGGAGACAGATTACCTGAAGACAGATTACCTGAGGACAGATTACCTGGAGACAGAATACCTGGGTACAGATTACCTGGGGACAGATTACCTGGTGACAGATTACCTGGAGACAGATTACCTGGAGACAGATTACCTGGAGACAGAGATTACCTGGGGACAGATTACCCGGGAACAGATTACCTGGGAACAGATTACCTGGAGAGAGATTACCTGGGAACAGATTACCTGAAGACAGATTACCAGGGGACAGAATACCTGGGTACAGATTATCTGGAAACAGATTACCTGGAGACAGATTACCTAGAGACAGATTACCTGGAGACAGATTACCTGGAGACAGATTACCTGGGTACAGATTATCTAGAGACAGATTACAAGGGGTCAGATTATCTGGAGACAGATTACCTGGAGACAGATTACCTGGAGACAGATTACCTGGAGACAGAGATTACCTGGGGACAGATTACCTGGGAACATATTACCTGGGAACAGATTACCTGGAGAGAGATTACCTGGGAACAGATTACCTGAAGACAGATTACCAGGGGACAGAATACCTGGGTACAGATTATCTGGATACAGATTACCTGGAGACAGATTACCTAGAGACAGATTACCTGGGGACAGATTACCTGGAGACAGATTACCTGGGGCAGATTACCTGGAGACAGATTACCTGGGAACAGATTACCTGAAAACAGATTACCTGGGGACAGATTACCTGGAGACTGATTACCTGGAGACAGATTACCTGGAGACAGATTACCAGCGGACAGATTACCTGGAGACAGATTTACCTGGAGACAGATTACCTGGAGACAGATTTACCTGGAGACAGATTACCTGGAGACAGATTACCTGGGTACAGATTATCTAGAGACAGATTACCTGGAGACAGATTACCTGGAGACAGATTACCTGGAGACAGATTACCTGGAGACAGATTACCTGGAGACAGAGATTACCTGGGGACAGATTACCTGGGGACAGATTACCTGGGAACATATTACCTGGAGAGAGATTACCTGGGAACAGATTACCTGAAGACAGATTACCAGGGGACAGAATACCTGGGTACAGATTATCTGGATACAGATTACCTGGAGACAGATTACCTAGAGACAGATTACCTGGGGACAGATTACCTGGAGACAGATTACCTGGGAACAGATTACCTGAAGACAGATTACCAGGGGACAGAATACCTGGGTACAGATTATCTGGATACAGATTACCTGGAGACAGATTACCTAGAGACAGATTACCTAGAGACAGATTACCTGGGGACAGATTACCTGGAGACAGATTACCTGGGGTAGATTACCTGGAGACAGATTACCTGGGAACAGATTACCTGAAAACAGATTACCTGGGGACAGATTACCTGGAGACTGATTACCTGAGACAGATTACCTGGAGACAGATTACCAGCGGACAGATTACCTGGAGACAGATTTACCTGGAGACAGATTACCAGGGGACAGATTACCTGGAGACAGATTTACCTGGAGACAGATTACCTGGAGACAGATTTACCAGGAGACAGATTACCTGGAGACAGATTTACCTGGAGACAGATTACCTGGAGACAGATTACCTGGGTACAGATTACCTGGGTACAGATTATCTAGAGACAGATTACCAGGGGTCAGATTACCTGGAGACAGATTACCTGGAGACAGATTACCTGGAGACAGATTACCTGGAGACAGATTACCTGGAGACAGATTACCTGGAGACATATTACCTGGGGACAGATTACCTGGAGACAGATTACCTGGGTACAGATTATCTAGAGACATTACCAGGGGTCAGATTACCTGGAGACAGATTACCTGGAGACAGATTACCTGGAGACAGATTACCTGGAGACAGATTACCTGGAGACATATTACCTGGGGACAGATTACCTGGGTACAGATTACCTGGGTACAGATTATCTGGAGACATTACTTGGGGACAGATTACCTGGAGACAAATTACCTGGGGACAGATTATCTGGAGACATTACCTGGAGACAAATTACCTGGGGACATGGAATATTTTCTCTTTAATTAAAGAAAATTGTCAATTAACCTGTGTTGTGTGAAGACACACCTAGTGAGCTCTCAGTAAATGTAAATAACAACATCTCTGGTGTATCTGAACTATCAGGTGAAGCTGAGGATAACTGGGAGTAGGACGCAGCATCCGCGAGAGGAGACCAAGAAGATGCTTAGTCATCACGAAAACATGAAAGAGTAAGGAAATTGATAAATTAGGCACATGTGCAACTCTTGGGTATCTTTGTTGAGGAAACGTTTCGCCACACAGTGGCTTCAGCAGTTCATACAAAGGAGAATCTTGAAGACCAGGAGGAGAATGAGGTAATCAGTCCCTCAGCCTTGAGTCGATGTGGTCAGTCCATCAATCTTGAGTAGAATCCATGCTATTCAATTCAATTCTATTCAAGATTGATGGACTGACTACATCGACTCAAGGTTGAGGGACTGATTACCTCATTCTCCTCCTGGTCTTCAAGATTCTCCTTTGTATGGACTGATGAAGCCACTGTGTGGCGAAACGTTTCCTCAATAAAGATACCCAAGAGTTGCGCATGTGTTTAATTTATCAACGTGTCGGTTGTCTGAACCATTCATCTACAAGTAAGGAAATTGTTGGTCTTTGGGAGAAATGATTAACACTGAAGTTTAGGACTGAAGAGGCTGCGATCTTTTAATTCATTTGTGCTCTAAAATCAATGCAAATTAACAGATATCGATATCATAATGTAGTAATCGTAGGGAATTTTAATTTTAATTAGGGATCCCTCGATTGGGATTCAGGAGTCAAATGACTTTTTTGAGGCATTCTAGAATTGTTTTCTGAAGTTTAAGACAGAATCAACTAGAAGAAACAACCTGCTTGATCTCCTTCTGTAAGTATTCTAGAGATCAGAACGGAGATTGCACAAGCATCGTCTGGCAATTTAAGATCCAAGATGTTCGCTCTGCAAATTATCGTGGATTTGCGAAACACCAGTCTAGTGTTGCACAAGAAACAACAGTCTAGTGTTGCATAAGAAACACCAGTCTAGTGTTGCGCAAGAAACACCAATCTAGTGTTGCACAAAAAACACCCGTCTAGTGTTGCACCAAAAAGAGACAAAAGAGACAAACTTTCCCTACGAAAGTAAAAGACTGGGCAGGCGATGCAAAATGCCCCCAATAAAAAGTAGGGACGCCATTGGTACACTAAGGGAAAACACCATAAGTGTCCGGGGCCCATAACTGTTCAACAGCCTCCCATCAAGCATTAGGGGAATTGCCAATAAACCCCTGGCTGCCTTCAAGAGAGAGCTGGACAGATACCTAAAGTCAGTGCCGGATCAGCCGGGCTGTGGCTCGTACGTTGGACTGCGTGCGGCCAGCAGTAACAGCCTAGTTGATCAGGCCCTGATCCATCGGGAGGCCTGGTCATGGACCGGGCCGCGGGGGCGTTGATCCCCGGAATAACCTCCAGGTAACTCTGTCATCTGTACTGATAATAAAGAACTGTGCTCCATTGTTGACAATTGTTTCCCGCTAATCACTACAGTAGAAGACTCAAACGAAATCCCATTAATTCTGGACAACCTCAGGGAATAAACAAGTACGTAATATTAGTCACTAAAGACATGGTTAATGAACAGATACATTAAATCAAAACAAATTCCCTTGTCCAGTTTTCTTGCAACGTCTGAACTTGTGGGATGGAGAGGGGGTAGGTGTATGTAGAAATCCAGCTCCTGGGTCAGCTCTCAAACGTTCAGTTGGTTATCGTAGTATATTTTTTTCCCCTCATAGTTTTTGTATCAAATTCGGTTATGGTTTAAGTAAGAGAAACATTGGGGTAAATGACAGACAGTAGAGGATTCCTGCACTACCTGAAATTCTCACATATGGTTCACAAGAAATTTATCATTTTTTTCCTAATTAGGTTAGGTGAGCTAAGTTCTCATCTAACGGTAAAATTTAACCAATTATAACATACCACAACGGCAATACAAGAAATATAAACGAGCTGTTTATGGCTCGGTTATGTTACCCATTCGACTGTGTTAGCAATATGAAAATGCAGTCTGGTTTTTAGGAGGATGTTCTGTACACTACAGTCATATGTAGAGAATATCTATCTCATCGACACCATGCCTAACCCTTCTAGGGTAGGGTAGGTGCCTGAGCCCGAGCCTTTAGCTCATAAGACTGTCATTCCCATTTGCTCCCTTGGGGCGGGGATGGCAGACCAGAGAGGCCTAGCTTGTGGCTAGGCCTGGGGACAGTTGGTCCCAAAGATGAGGAGGTACTTGTGCCTCCTCCCATGGGAGACTTAGGTCTCAGACACTCCCTAAAGAGGGAGCCAAGGCCGGGCCACCACTTGGATAAGGCCCGGGCCGGGAGAATACCGGCAAATCTTTAATAATAATAATAATAATAATAATAATAATATCTATCTAATACTAACTACATGATGTTTGGAAATCAACGAAGACCTGGAAGTGCTCATTACTACTGACCTTAAATAAAAAAAATCAGCTTCAAACCGAGAGAAATGCTAAGAAAACGTGTAAATTTATATATATATATATTAATTAGGAGACCGATCCATTTATCGAATAATTTATGTCAATTTGCTTTTAGTTAGTTAAATCAATTATAGTGTTAGTAGGTGACAGTGACGATGTCTTAGTTTCATTAGAGTTAGGTGATGTTGATAATCAGGTGGTAGGTGAGGCTGCTGTTTAAGTGGTGGTAATACTAGTGGTAGTAGTAGAAGCAGTATTAATACTGGTAGTAGTAGTAGTAGTAGCAGTAGTAATAGTGGTAGTAGCAGCAGTAGTAGTAGTAATAGTGGTAGTAGCAGTAGTAATAGAAGTAGTGGTAGCAGCAGTAATAATAGTGGTAATAGCAGTAGTAACAGTGGTAGTAGCAGCAGTAGTAGTAATAGTGGTAGTAGCAGTAGTAGTAGTACTAATAGTGGTAGTAGCAGTAGCAATAGAGGCAGTGGTAGCATCAGTAGTAATAGCGGTAGTAGCAGTAGTAATAGTGGTAGTACCAGTAGTAATAGTGGCAGTAGTAACAGTGGTAGTAATAGTAGTAATAGTGGTAGTAGTAGTAGTAGTAGCATGATAATTTGGCCTTGCCTGCTAAATTCAAGCACGGGTCTCAAAGCTGGTTCATTCTTCAACATTTTTTTTTAAATGTTGGTGGTATAGGTGAGAGGGAGTGTTGGGATCCGCCATTCTACCCTCTCCCTTTCCTCCCATTCCACCCATAATACTGTCCTCACCCGGACCCTCCTTTTCCTTTAACAGACCTTCCCTCCCTCCCCTCCGTCACAAATTTCCCCTTCCTTTTCCTTTCACCGGCCAAATTTTTCCCTTTCGTCCGACTCACGTCCTCTCCTTTCCATTGTTTCGCCCTCTCTCCCTCCCTCCCTCCCTCCTCAGCAACCCTCCCTCACCTCACCGTCCATCTCTCACCTCTCACCAACCACACTGCATCTCCTCCCTATTCCTCTTTTAACCTCTCCTTTCTCATTTGGTACCTTATCTTACTTTTGCCTCTCTTCCTCTTCTGTCCTACCTCCCAATTTCCACCTCCCGATCTTTTCCTCTCACCTTCCACCTGTCAGCCTTTCCTTTCTCGTCTTTACGCTAAACCTTAATACTTCTCACCTTCCATCCCACCTCTTGTGAAGGTGTAAGAGCCTCTTCAGACCCTCAAAGGGCGTTTAAGAGGACCACCTCCTCCTCAAAGGGCGTTTAAGAGGACCACCTCCTCCTCTAAGAGCGTTTAAGAGGACCACCTCCTCCTCAAAGAGCGTTTAAGAGGACCACCTCCTCCTCAAAGAGCGTTTAAGAGGACCACCTCCTCCTCTAAGAGCGTTTAAGAGGACCACCTCCTCCTCTAATGGCGTTTAAGAGGACCACCTCCTCCTCCAAGAGCGTTTAAGAGGACCACCTCCTCCTCCAAGAGCGTTTAAGAGGACCACCTCCTCCTCAAAGAGCGTTTAAGAGGACCACCTCCTCCTCTAAGAGCGTTTAAGAGGACCACCTCCTCCTCTAAGAGCGTTTAAGAGGACCACCTCCTCCTCCAAGAGCGTTTAAGAGGACCACCTCCTCCTCAAAGAGCGTTTAAGAGGACCACCTCCTCCTCTTTATGAGAAGAAAATATTAATTATATCAGAATAAGAATTTTTTATTATTAAATATAAACAAATCTCTCATAAAAAATATAAAATAATTCAATATGAACTCATCCTAACTGAAAAAAATCACGGGAAAATTAAATAAATACATCAAATGAGGTATGTTTATATGTACAAATATCGGAATGAGGGTCTTCCGATTCGATTCTTCTGGTGTTATTGGCAGGGCGCTCAGAGATCGCTGGAGTGGAGCGAGGAGCCGTTTGTAGCATTCTGTGGACGCTGGTGCTGTGACTTGTGAAGTCCAGCTCCAGAAGGTACCAACGCTTGTGAAGATACACCGATAGCGGCATAATTAATGAGTTGTGTATATGTTAGGTAAGACACATATGCAACAGTTAGGTATCTTTATTTCGAAACGTTTAGCCTACACAGTAGGCTTCTTCAGTCGAGTACAGAAAAGTTGATAGAAGCAGAAGATACTTGAAGACGATGTAATCAGTCCATCACCCTTAAAGTTTTGAGGTGGTATCTTGGTACAGACCTACAATCAACTTCGACAACCTCTACTAGTGAGAACGGGTGGATTTGAGAGGGGCCTGACCTCCCAGCATCTGAGTTCTTACCTCTTCTAGTGACCTACGTCTCACCTCTCGGCGCTATATAAGTGCTCCATCCTGTCACTTCATCTCCATATTGTTTCATTCCATGGAACAATGCTCTTCTCCAGACTGAGGGACTGACCACCTCAAAACTTTAAGGGTGATGGACTGATTACATCGTCTTCAAGTATCTTCTGCTTCTATCAACTTTTCTGTACTCGATTGAAGAAGCCTACTGTGTAGGCGAAACGTTTCGAAATAAAGATACCTAACTGTTGCATATGTGTCTTACCTAACAACCTGTCGGTATTTTATACCATTTCAATGTTCAGTTGTGTATATGTTGGTAGAATTACCGATAACATGTAAAGTAAAAGGACACAAGTGCAACTAATGTGGCATTTTATTGTGGCAATGTTTCGGTCTCCAGGAGCTTTGTCAAGCCGTAACGCTTGACAAAGCTCCTGGAGAGCGAAACGTTGCCACTATAAAATGTCACAATAGTTGCACTTGTGTCCTTTTACTTTACATAATTAATGGGGTGTGGCTGCTAGCCGTAGTAGATAACTGGAAATCGGCAATAGATGCATTGAGAAAATGGAAAGTTCCCTACACGAAGGAGGTTGTAGATACAGTAGCACAGTCCAGGTGGTATAAGAAAAGCAGAGTTCTTAAAATGGAGATTTTTGAAGACACCGTTGACCTGCGCAAAGGTAGAAGAACAGCAGACTTCTCCGAAGGTGGAGGAACAGCAGACTTCTCCGAAGGTGGAGGAACAGCAGACTTCTCCGAAGGTGGAGGAACAGCAGACTTCTCCGAAGGTGGAGGAACAGCAGACTTCTCCGAAGGTGGAGGAACAGCAGACTTCTTCGAAGGTGGAGGAACAGCAGACTTCTTCGAAGGTGGAGGAACAGCAGACTTCTCCGAAGGTGGAGGAACAGCAGACTTCTCCGAAGGTGGAGGAACAGCAGACTTCCCACAATGAAGAATTATCACGTTTCTGATATATGCCTAGATCATGCAGCTCTTCTCGTCTTGCTTCTGTCAGGTGACTCGAACCATACAGCAACGTTGAGACGAAACAAAAATTATAAACCGAACAAGAAGTCACTCACATGATAGACTGAAAGCGTTTAAAAGAAATGGTGATGACCAGGAACATTACGTTAATGCCATAAGTATAATGAGGTCCGGTTAAACAAATTAAAATCCCAACAAGAGTAGAAATCTTGTCAATATTAAATTAAATCCCTAACTTGGAACTCTTTATTTACAGACTTGATGAGAACAGAAAGCCAAGTAACGTTCATTCGTCAGCAAGAGTCCTTTGCTGACTCCCGTTGAGTGGAGAAAGAGAAGGGGGGAAGGGAGTGGAGAAAGAGAAGGGGAGAAAGGGGGGGGGGAATAAAGGAAACAGCTCACACACCCCTTTCAGAACAGTCATACTACCAGTCATACTTCCTCCACCATTCATTCACTCCTCCACTCTTATTTAACGAATTTTCCCCTTCACACCTCTCCTCTCTTCCTAAGCTCCCCACATCCCATTCACCCCCTTCCACCTTTTTCACAACTCCCGCTTCTCTTCCCCACCATCTTTTCCCCTTCACACCTCTCCTCTCTTCCTAAGCTCACCACATCCCATTCACCCCCTTCCACCTTTTTCACAACTCCCGCTTCTCTTCCCCACCATCTTACCGCCCATTCATCCATCTTCCACCTGCCCCTTTTCCACAACTCTCATTTCTCTTCCCCCTCCATCTCACTTCCTCCACTCACCCCTCCATCACTCCACACTCCACACGCCTCGGCTATTCAATTTGCACAAAGCAGCGACCGTGAAGTTTGTTTACATCTCGCTCACAGTAGGGCAGAGAATTTTCACTGGCGACGCACTTTTGATTTCAGTTGTGTGTGGGACACTGTTAATGAGGCAGTGAGACACCTGGTGTATGGTATGTCTTTACTGGCTGTGTGGGGGACACTGTTAATGAAGCAGTGAGACACCTGGTGTATGGTACGTCGTTACTGGTTGTGTGTGGGACACTGTTAATGAGGCAGTGAAACACCTGGTGTATGGTACGTCGTTACTGGTTGTGTGTGGGACACTGTTAATGAGGCAGTGAAACACCTGGTGTATGGTACGTCGTTACTAGTTGTGTGTGGGACACTGTTAATGAGGCAGTGAGACACTGGTGTATGGTACGTCGTTACTGGCTGTGTGTGGGACACTGTTAATGAGGCAGTGAGACACTGGTGTATGGTACGTCGTTACTGGCTGTGTGTGGGACACTGTTAATGAGGCAGTGAGACACTGGTGTATGGTACGTCGTTACTGGCTGTGTGTGGGACACTGTTAATGAGGCAGTGAGACACTGGTGTATGGTACGTCATTATTGGTTGTGTGTGGGACACTGTTAATGAGGCAGTGAGACACCTGGTGTATGGTACGTCGTTACTAGTTGTGTGTGGGACACTGTTAATGAGGCAGTGAGACACCTGGTGTATGGTACGTCGTTACTAGTTGTGTGTGGGACACTGTTAATGAGGCAGTGAGACACCTGGTGTATGGTGCGTCGTTACTAGTTGTGTGTGGGACACTGTTAATGAGGCAGTGAGACACCTGGTGTATGGTACGTCGTTACTGGCTGTGTGTAGGACACTGTTAATGAGGCAGTGAGACACTGGTGTATGGTACGTCGTTACTGGTTGTGTGTGGGACACTGTTAATGAGGCAGTGAGACACCTGGTGTATGGTACGTCGTTACTAGTTGTGTGTGGGACACTGTTAATGAGGCAGTGAGACACTGGTGTATGGTACGTCGTTACTAGTTGTGTGTGGGACACTGTTAATGAGGCAGTGAGACACCTGGTGTATGGTACGTCGTTACTGGTTGTGTGTGGGACACTGTTAATGAGGCAGTGAGACACCTGGTGTATGGTACGTCGTTACTGGTTGTGTGTGGGACACTGTTAATGAGGCAGTGAGACACCTGGTGTATGGTACGTCGTTACTGGCTGTGTGTAGGACACTGTTAATGAGGCAGTGAGACACTGGTGTATGGTACGTCGTTACTGGTTGTGTGTGGGACACTGTTAATGAGGCAGTGAGACACTGGTGTATGGTACGTCATTACTGGTTGTGTGTGGGACACTGTTAATGAGGCAGTGAGACACCTGGTGTATGGTACGTCGTTACTGGTTGTGTGGGGGACACTGTTAATGAGGCAGTGAGACACTGGTGTATGGTACGTCGTTACTGGTTGTGTGTGGGACACTGTTAATGAGGCAGTGAGACACCTGGTGTATGGTACGTCGTTACTGGTTGTGTGGGGGACACTGTTAATGAGGCAGTGAGACACCTGGTGTATGGTACGTCGTTACTGGCTGTGTGTAGGACACTGTTAATGAGGCAGTGAGACACTGGTGTATGGTACGTCGTTACTGGTTGTGTGTGGGACACTGTTAATGAGGCAGTGAGACACCTGGTGTATGGTACGTCGTTACTGGTTGTGTGTGGGACACTGTTAATGAGGCAGTGAGACACCTGGTGTATGGTACGTCGTTACTGGTTGTGTGTGGGACACTGTTAATGAGGCAGTGAGACACCTGGTGTATGGTACGTCGTTACTGGTTGTGTGTGGGACACTGTTAATGAGGCAGTGAAACACCTGGTGTATGGTACGTCGTTATTGGCTGTGTGTAGGACACTGTTAATGAGGCAGTGAGACACTGGTGTATGGTACGTCGTTACTGGTTGTGTGTGGGACACTGTTAATGAGGCAGACACCTGGTGTATGGTACGTCGTTACTAGTTGTGTGTGGGACACTGTTAATGAGGCAGTGAGACACTGGTGTATGGTACGTCGATACTGAGGCAGTCACATGTTTAACATCAGGAGAGAAGTGGTATAAAATACCGTAAGGGCGGTACAAGACACAAATGCATTGAATAATAATAATAATAATAATAATAATAATAATAATAATAATAATAATAATAATGATGATAATAATAAATTATGATGATCTTTATTTCTACAAGTGCATGATACAATTTACACAGACCATAGCTGACATTGCATTGAGTTGAAGACAATGGGTGTTGGGTGGGGAGTGTTGGGTGGGGAGTGTTGGGTGGGGAGTGTTGGGTGGGGAGTGTTGGGTGGGGAGTGTTGGGTGGGGAGTGTTGGGTGGGGAGTGTTGGGTGGAGAGTGTTGAGTGGGGAGTGTTGGGTGGGGAGTGTTGGGTGGGGAGTGTTGGGTGGGGAGTGTTGGGTGGGGAGTGTTGGGTGGGGAGTGTAGGGTGGTGAGTGTTGGGTGGGGAGTGTTGGGTGGAGAGTGATGCGTGGAGAGTGTTGGGTGGGGAGTGTTGGGTGGGGAGTGTTGGGTGGTGAGTTTTGGGTGGGGAGTGTTGGGTGGGGAGTGTTGGGTGGGGAGTATTGGGTGGAGATTGTTGGGTGGAGAGTATTGGGTGGGGAGTGTTGGGTGGGGTGTGTTGGGTGGGGAGTGGTGGGTGGAGAGTATTGGGTGGGAAGTGTTGGGTGGAGAGTGATGCGTGGAAAGTGTTGGGTGGAGAGTGTTGGGTGGAAAGTGTTGGGTGGAGAGTATTGGGTGGGGAGTGTTGGGTGGATAGTGTTGGGTGGAAAGTGTGGGGTGGGGAGCATTGGGTGGGGAGTGTTGGATGGAAAGTGTTGGGTTGGGAGAGTTGGATGGAAAGTGTTGGGTGGAAAGTGTTGGGTGGAAAGTGTTGGGTGGAAAGTGTTGGGTAGGGAGTGTTGGGTAGGGAGTGTTGGGTGGGGAGTGTTGGGTGGAAAGTGTTGGGTGGAGAGTATTGGGTGGGGAGTGTTGGGTGGAGAGTGTTGGGTGGAGAGTATTGGGTGGGGAGTGTTGGGTGGAAAGTGTTGGGTCGGGAGTGTTGGGTGGAGAGTGATGGGTGGAGAGTGTTGGGTGGAAAGTGTTGGGTGGAAAGTGTTGGGTGGAAAGTGTTGGGTGGAAAGTGTTGGGTGGAAAGTGTTGGGTGGAAAGTGTTGGGTGGAAAGTGTTGGGTGGAAAGTGTTGGGTGGAAAGTGTTGGGTGGAAACTGTTGGGTGGAAAGTGTTGGGTGGAAACTGTTGGGTGGAAACTGTTGGGTGGAAACTGTTGGGTGGAAAGTGTTAGGTGGAAACTGTTGGGTGGAAAGTGTTGGTTGGAAAGTGTTGGGTGGAAAGTGTTGGGTGGAAAGTGTTGGGTGGAAAGTGTTGGATGGAAAGTGTTGGGTGGAAACTGTTGGGTTGAAAGTGTTGGGTGGAAAGTGTTGGGTGGAAAGTGTTGGGTGGAAAGTGTTGGGTGGAAACTGTTGGGTGGAAAGTGTTGGGTGGAAAGTGTTGGGTGGAAAGTGTTGAGTGGAAACTGTTGGGTGGAAACTGTTGGGTGGAAAGTGTTGGGTTGAAAGTGTTGGGTTGAAAGTGTTGGGTGGAAAGTGTTGGGTGGAAAGTGTTGGGTGGAAAGTGTTTGGTGGAAAGTGTTGGGTGGAAAGTGTTGGGTGGAAAGTGTTGGGTGGAAAGTGTTGGGTAGGGAGTGTTGGGTAGGGAGTGTTGGGTGGGGAGTGTTGGGTGGAAAGTGTTGGGTGGAAAGTGTTGGGTGGAGAGTGTAGGGTGGAGAATATTGGGTGGGGAGTGTTGGGTGGAGAGTGTTGGGTGGAGAGTGTTGGGTGGAGAGTATTGGGTGGGGAGTGTTGGGTGGAGAGTGTTGGGTGGAGAGTATTGGGTGGGGAGTGTTGGGTGGAAAGTGTTGGGTCGGGAGTGTTGGGTGGAGAGTGTTGGGTGGAGAGTGTTGGGTGGAAAGTGTTCTGTGGAAACTGTTGGGTGGAAAGTGTTGGTTGGAAAGTGTTGGTTGGAAAGTGTTGGGTGGAAAGTGTTTGGTGGAAAGTGTTGGATGGAAAGTGTTGGGTGGAAACTGTTGGGTGGAAACTGTTGGGTGGAAAGTGTTGGGTGGAAAGTGTTGGGTGGAAACTGTTGGGTGGAAACTGTTGGGTGGAAACTGTTGGTTGGAAACTGTTGGGTTGAAAGTGTTGGATTGAAAGTGTTGGGTGGAAAGTGTTGGGTTGAAAGTGTTGGGTTGAAAGTGTTGGGTTGAAAGTGTTGGGTTGAAAGTGTTGGGTTGAAAGTGTTGGGTTGAAAGTGTTGGGTTGAAAGTGTTGGGTTGAAAGTGTTGGGTGGAAAGTGTTGGGTTGAAAGTGTTGGGTTGAAAGTGTTGGGTTGAAAGTGTTGGGTTGAAAGTGTTGGGTGGAAACTGTTGGGTGGAAAGTGTTGGGTGGAAAGTGTTGGTTGGAAACTGTTGGGTTGAAAGTGTTGGGTTGAAAGTGTTGGGTGGAAAGTGTTGGGTGGAAAGTGTTGGGTGGAAAGTGTTGGGTTGAAAGTGTTGGGTTGAAAGTGTTGGGTGGAAAGTGTTGGGTTGAAAGTGTTGGGTGGAAAGTGTTGGGTGGAAAGTGTTGGGTGGAAAGTGTTGGGTGGAAAGTGTTGGGTGGAAAGTGTTGGGTGGAAAGTGTTGGGTGGAAAGTGTTGGGTGGGGAGTGTTGGGTGGAAAGTGTTGGGTGGAAAGTGTTGGGTGGAAAGTGTTGGGTGGAAAGTGTTGGGTGGAAAGTGTTGGGTGGAAAGTGTTGGGTGGGGAGTGTTGGGTGGAAAGTGTTGGGTGGAAAGTGTTGGGTGGAAAGTGTTGGGTGGAAAGTGTTGGGTGGAAAGTGTTGGGAGGAAAGTGTTGGGTGGAAAGTGTTGGGTGGAAAGTGTTGGGTGGAAAGTGTTGGGTGGAAAGTGTTGGGTGGAAAGTGTTGGGTGTAAAGTGTTGGGTGGAAAGTGTTGGGTGGAAAGTGTTGGGTGGGGAGACGTGAGCGACTCACGTCACTCCACAGTAGTAAACTTTTTTCACAGGATGAGAGAGAAGTTGACGTCGTATTTGTCAACAAGATGGTCGTGTCAGACTCTGTAATTACCAAGTTATTTTTAATAAGGATCTTCCGCCTGTGACATCTTCCACTCTTTGAGCGTTTCCTTGTCAACGAATTAAACAACAGTATTGTATGCCCCGCTGCCAGACGGCTTTCTTTCAGTTATATTATTTTCTCTCATTTATTTGCTGCAAATGTATATACAGATAATAATTACCACAAATTAAGCTAACATTAACCTAACATAACCTATTCTAAGGGTCAAAATTTAGAATACCTGGTCGGTAGAAGTGAAAGATAATAAAAAGCGGACACTCTACAGTATTATGTGGGTATTGTTATAGAGGTACTTTTATTTTGAGGTAAAATTAGGTTAGGTAAGGTAAAGGTAAGGTAAGGTTAGGTTAGGTTAGGTTAGGTTAGGTTAGGTTAGGTAAGGTAAGGTAAGGTAAGGTAAGGTAAGGTAAGGTAAGGTAAGTTAAGGTTAGGTTAGGTTAGGTTAGGTTAGGTTAGGTTAGGTTAGGTTAGGTAAGGTAAGGTAAGGTAAGGTAAGGTTAGGTTAGGTTAGGTGAGATGAATAAGACATGTGCAACACTCTGGCATAATCTATATTGTGAAGACGCTTCGCCAACTAGTGGCGAAATATTCAAGGGTTTCACATGTGTTTTCTGAATAAAAATGTGTTTTGTACGGCATTAATAATACGTTAAGTATGGTCAGGTTAAGTATGGATATGCTATGATGTATTAGGTAATCAAACTTACCATAACCCGTGCATAAATTATGTTATGCATAGGAATGATTAGGTTGATGAGTAGGGTTGGGTTACATACGGCTTTGTTGATTTGGGTTGGATTGGGTGTGCTTGGGGTTAGACTAGGTTGGACTCTGTTATGCTAACTTGGGTTGCCTAATTTAGCCTAGCCTCACCCCACCTACCTTAGCCTTACCTAAAATAATGTGATATAAATTGTGAACCAACCCCACCGAACAGATTTTCTAAATATTAACCAAAATGAGGTGAGATGTAATTTTGTGATTCAGAACTTAACACACGCAGTGCCAGTAGAAAATAAATGATACGTAAATGGCTAAGAAAACCGATAAGTTGATAAATGAGTCACCAGTACAACACTGATTACCCCGAACTCCTCATCTTCCACCGTTCTTCAGTATTTTTTTTAACCGGGGAAGTCACTGGCTGGCTAAACGCTACCACATTAAAGATCCTTAAATATTGTACAAGTGTCTTATTGTGCAAGAAAGGTATACAATACCGACACGATGAAAGTTAAGACACATTTGCAACATCTGGATGGCGAAACGTCTACAATAAAGATACCCAGATGTTGCACATGTGTTTTAACTTTTAAGTGTCTCAGTCTTCAAAATGAATGCTGTAATAAAAGCAGAGCTGCCTGTAACGCGTGTTTGTGTTGACATTGTCCACCGCAGCACTGCCGCTCCTCGAACTATCACACGTGTTTACAATCTAGTCTATGCTCTCCCAAGTATAGGCGTCTTAAAAAATAAGTATTCGCCAAAGAATCATTACATATATCTGCATACTTCAGGCACGTGCTGAAGTACGTCCTTTCAAACGTGTTGGGACGAGTTAAGAAACGTAGTGGCACGTGTTGAGCCGAGCTGAGACACGTGTTGATATTCACTGAGGAATTTTTTGATGGACGTTGAGACACGTGTTTATAGACGTTGAGACATATATTGATGCAAATGTTGAGGGACGCGCATCCTTAACAAGCTCTCTCGCAAATTGCACTACCATAAAAATTGGCAAAGACGAAATTTTAATTCTGCAAAGGGTGCTAGCGAGTCCCAGTTCACCATGACGAGAACCTCGTCACCAGCTGTGGTAGTTACGACCTTCATGAAGGGTCTTGCACGAAGGGGTGACTGTATAAAACGCTTCCTTATAGAGGCAATGTTTACATGAAGGTAACTGAGTAAACTCCACCTCTCGTATAGTGCAAACATTTCCAACTTAAGAGAGTGAATAAATGCAGACTTGCAACTAATATAGGCTACAAGATATAGTCAAATCATAGAATGGATGAAATTCACAAAATGTTCTTCAAATACGCCAGAGGACCTAAATTTAATAACTCACAACTAAGTAAATGTAGCTGAGGTCAGATAAGAAAAACTATCGATATTTCCAAAGAAGTTAATTAAGCCACTCCAGGGATTAAGTTGAAAGTAAATTATCTAATCTGCCTAATAAAATAACTTACCGGAGAGAAAGATGTGTAAGAAAGTATATTGATTAACAAATTACCCACACATAGGAGAAAGAGGCTCTTGGATTTAGAGCAATTACAAGTCATAACAAAACATAAAACATATGGGTGTTATAAGTGAAGGTAGAGAACAGCATTAACACCCACAACACTTTCACCTGCCTCGAAATGACAAAAAAAAATTTTTTTAGCCGGAACAAAGAAGCAAGTTCTCGAAAGGGAAACGCAATAACGTTCCTGCAAGTCGGGCCTGATAACCAAGATATTATTAAGCAGACCAATAGTTCACTGGAACTAAAAGCCTGGATATTCAAGGAGTCCTTAATATAGCTTGGTCTTCAAGCTGGATTGTGGAGGTGATGTTTTTGCCTGGCGACTGGCCAACGAATTATCAAGGCCTCGGCTTGTCGTTGCTCTAAATGACCCTAGATGGGTTTAGCATTTCACATAAATATATTAATAATGAGGGAACAGGTGAGGGATATGCCTGGCTGAACACTTCCAGGCAATGATGAGTGTTAGGGAGTCTGGCGCTGAATGTGGTATAAATTTTCCCGGAGGTGATGAAGCGTTTCTGTGTGTCGCGAGACCATGATAAATTTGTTCACTTGTCACCAGCGGAAACTAATGTTTCCTGATCGAGCTGGGGGACACGAGCCGGATTAGCAGGCTGGGGACGTAAGCTGGATTAGCAGGCTGGGGACAAGTCCCCGCTCAGCAGGCTTGGGTACGTGTCCCGTGCCAGGCAGCTGGAGATATGTTCCCGTTCAGGATTAGTTGACTTGTTTTTTAGTGTTGAAACAATTAAAAACAGTTTCTCAAGATGTTTGAAAACAATTTGTGAATATAGAACACAAAGTTTAGGCAGGGTATGGTGGCAGGGGTAGATGGCAGGGTATGGTGGCAGGGTATGGTGGCAGGGGTAGATGGCAGGGTATGGTGGCAGGGTATGGTGGCAGGGGTAGATGGCAGGGTATGGTGGCAGGGGTAGATGGAAGGGTTTGGTGGCAGGGGTAGATGGCAGGGTATGGTGGCAGGGGTAGATGGCAGGGTATGGTGGCAGGGGTAGATGGAAGGGTAAGGTGGCAGGGGTAGATGGCAGGGTATGGTGGCAGGGGTAGATGGCAGGGTAAGGTGGCAGGGGTAGATGGAAGGGGTAGATGGCAAGGTATGGTGGCAGGGGTAGATGGAAGGGTTTGGTGGCAGGGGTAGATGGCAGGGTATGGTGGCAGGGGTAGATGGCAGGGTATGGTGACAGGGGTAGATGGAAGGGTTTGGTGGCAGGGGTAGATGGCAGGGTAAGGTGGCAGGGGTAGATGGAAGGGTAAGGTGGCAGGGGTAGATGGCAGGGTATGGTGGCAGGGGTAGATGGCAGGGTAAGGTGGCAGGGGTAGATGGAAGGGGTAGATGGCAGGGTATGGTGGCAGGGGTAGATGGCAGGGTATGGTGGCAGGGGTAGATGGCAGGGTATGGTGGCAGGGTATGGTGGCAGGGGTAGATGGAAGGGTTTGGTGGCAGGGGTAGATGGCAGGGTAAGGTGGCAGGGGTAGATGGAAGGGTAAGGTGGCAGGGGTAGATGGCAGGGGTAGATGGCAGGGTATGGTGGCAGGGGTAGATGGCAGGGTAAGGTGGCAGGGGTAGATGGAAGGGGTAGATGGCAGGGTAAGGTGGCAGGGGTAGATGGAAGGGTAAGGTGGCAGGGGTAGATGGCAGGGCTTGGTTGCTGGGCCTAGTGGCAGGGTATGGTGGCAGGGGTAGATGGCAAGGCTTGGTTGCTGGGTCTAGTGGCAGGGTATGGTGGCAGGGGTAGATGGCTGGGTTTGGTTGCTGGGCCTAGTGGCAGGGTATGGTGGCAGGGGTAGATGACAGGGCTTGGTTGCTGGGCCTAGTGGCAGGGTATGGTGGCAGGGGAAGATGGCAGGGCTTGGTTGCTGGGCCTAGTGGCAGGGTATGGTGGCAGGGGAAGATGGCAGGGCTTGGTTGCTGGGCCTAGTGGCAGGGTATGGTGGCAGGGGTAGATAGTTGGGTTTGGTTGCTGGGCCTAGCGGCAGGGGTAGATGGCAGGGTATGGTGACAGGAGTAGATGGCAGGTCTTGGTTGCTGGGCCTGGTGGAAGGATATGGTGGCAGGGGAGGGTGGCAGGGGAGGGCAGCAAGGGAAGGTGCATGAAAGGGAAAATCGGAAGAGGTAGAGGTGGTTGTTAGGGAACGGTGGCAGGGGAGACTGAATGGGGATACTAGTAGGGAAGGGTGACTGGGGAGACTAGTAGGGGAGGGTGGCTGGGGAGACTAGTATGGGAGGGTGACTGGGGAAACTAGCAAGGGTGACTGGAGAGATTAGCAGGGGTGACTGGGAAAACTGGCAGGGAAAGGTAACTGGGAGACTAGCAGGGAAGGGTGACTGGGGAGAATAGAAGGGAAGGGTTACTGGGGAGAATAGAAGAGAAGGGTGACTGGGGACAGTAACAGGGCAGGGTGACTGGGGACAGTAGCAGGGCAGGGTGACTGGGGACAGTAGCAGGGCAGGGTGACTGGGAAGGGTAGAAGGGGAGTGACAAGATATCACTTTTCATACGAGGCGTGTGAAGATATTGGTCCAATAAAGCTGGAAGGGTGTGAGGGATATCCCGCTTGGGTACACACACGCACACACACACACACACACACACACACACACACACACACACACACACACACATACATACACACACACACACACGAGGTACGGTAAAGCTCTTGGAACAGGGAAAGAGTGGACCTAATAGCGACCAGCGAACAGGCGGGGCCAGGAGCTGTGACTCGACCCATGCAACAACATACAGGTGAGTACACACACACACAAGGTGATGAAACAAGCGATGTCACCAAAATAAAAAGCCATCACAGAAAATGGAGTTTAATCAAATGATATATTTCCAGCAGGGTACCTACTGATGAGGAGAGATAGAGAAAAGAGAATCAAAGGAGAGGGAAGTAGCACTTAGGTTAGCAAAGATTTGTCAGGAAACAGAACGAGTGTTCCCGACATGGATCTTAGTCATATAATGACCCGCCGGAGTAGCACTTACACATCAAAAACATAACTCTTCCCAGCCTCTAATACGTTCGTGAATTCGCACAGGATGACTGATGTCTGCAACATAGCTGCTCTTGTGCTTAATATTTTTTATATAAAATATTTCCAAGCAGTAGCAAAAGTCCTCTCCCACAAGATATTATTTTAACTCTAAAAAAAGCTGAAAAGCAGACATTGTCCAACAGAGATCTCATCAGACATTTCTGAAAAGCACGGAAATGAAAAGAGTCGTAACTTGATCCGCAAAAATACTTATGAAAAACTTGAATAACAGTGAAAACTGAGGAGGAGGAGAGGAAACTTAGAGTATGTTAGTGTAATGGAAATTGTAGCCACATATAGGGAAATGAAAGAGAATTGTGAAAACTGAGGTAGGATGGTGGAAACTGAGGTAGGGTGCTGGAAACTGAGGTAGGGTGCTGGAAACTGAGGTAGGGTGGTGGAAACTGAGGTAGGGTGGTGGAAACTGAGGTAGGGTGCTGGAAACTGAGGTAGGGTGCTGGAAACTGAGGTAGGGTGCTGGAAACTGAGGTAGGGTGGTGGAAACTGAGGTAGGGTGCTGGAAACTGAGGTAGGGTGCTGGAAACTGAGGTAGAGTGCTGGAAACTGAGGTAGGGTGCTGGAAACTGAGGTAGGGTGCTGGAAACTGAGGTAGGGTGGTGGAAACTGAGGTAGGGTGGTGGAAACTGAGGTAGGGTGGTGGAAACTGAGGTAGGGTGGTGGAAACTGAGGTAGGGTGCTGGAAACTGAGGTAGGGTGGTGGAAACTTAGGTAGGGTGGTGGAAACTGAGGTAGGGTGGTGGAAACTGAGGTAGGGTGGTGGAAACTGAGGTAGGGTGGTGGAAACTGAAGCATGGTAGTGGAAACTGAAGCATGGTAGTGGAAACTGAAGCATGGTAGTGGAAACTGAAGCATGGTAGTGGAAACTGAAGCATGGTAGTGGAAACTGAAGCATGGTAGTGGAAACTGAAGCATGGTAGTGGAAACTGAAGCATGGTAGTGGAAACTGAAGCATGGTAGTGGAAACTGAAGCATGGTAGTGGAAACTGAAGCATGGTAGTGGAAACTGAAGCAGGGTGGTGGAAACTGAAGCAGGGTAGTGGAAACTGAAGCAGGGTGGTGGAAACTGAAGCAGGGTAGTGGAAACTGAAGCAGGGTGGTGGAAACTGAAGCAGGGTAGTGGAAACTGAAGCATGGTGGTGGAAACTGAAGCAGGGTAGTGGAAACTGAAGCATGGTGGTGGAAACTGAAGCAGGGTAGTGGAAACTGAAGCAGGGTGGTGGAAACTGAAGCAGGGTAGTGGAAACTGAAGCAGGGTGGTGGAAACTGAAGCAGGGTGGTGGAAACTGAAGCATGGTAGTGGAAACTGAAGCATGGTAGTGGAAACTGAAGCATGGTAGTGGAAACTGAAGCAGGGTGGTGGAAACTGAAGCATGGTAGTGGAAACTGAAGCAGGGTGGTGGAAACTGAAGCATGGTGGTGGAAACTGAAGCAGGGTGGTGGAAACTGAAGCATGGTGGTGGAAACTGAAGCATGGTGGTGGAAACTGAAGCATGGTGGTGGAAACTGAAGCATGGTGGTGGAAACTGAAGCATGGTGGTGGAAACTGAAGCATGGTGGTGGAAACTGAAGCAGGGTGGTGGAAACTGAAGCATGGTGGTGGAAACTGAAGCAGGGTGGTGGAAACTGAAGCAGGGTAGTGGAAACTGAAGCATGGTGGTGGAAACTGAAGCATGGTGGTGGAAACTGAAGCATGGTGGTGGAAACTGAAGCAGGGTAGTGGAAACTGAAGCAGGGTGGTGGAAACTGAAGCAGGGTAGTGGAAACTGAAGCATGGTGGTGGAAACTGAAGCATGGTGGTGGAAACTGAAGCAGGGTAGTGGAAACTGAAGCAGGGTGGTGGAAACTGAAGCATGGTGGTGGAAACTGAAGCAGGGTAGTGGAAACTGAAGCATGGTGGTGGAAACTGAAGCAGGGTAGTGGAAACTGAAGCAGGGTGGTGGAAACTGAAGCAGGGTAGTGGAAACTGAAGCAGGGTGGTGGAAACTGAAGCATGGTAGTGGAAACTGAAGCAGGGTGGTGGAAACTGAAGCAGGGTAGTGGAAACTGAAGCAGGGTGGTGGAAACTGAAGCAGGGTGGTGGAAACTGAAGCATGGTAGTGGAAACTGAAGCAGGGTGGTGGAAACTGAAGCAGGGTAGTGGAAACTGAAGCAGGGTGGTGGAAACTGAAGCAGGGTGGTGGAAACTGAAGCATGGTAGTGGAAACTGAAGCAGGGTGGTGGAAACTGAAGCAGGGTAGTGGAAACTGAAGCAGGGTGGTGGAAACTGAAGCAGGGTGGTGGAAAATGAAGCATGGTAGTGGAAACTGAAGCAGGGTAGTGGAAACTGAAGCAGGGTAGTGGAAACTGAAGCATGGTAGTGGAAACTGAAGCAGGGTAGTGGAAACTGAAGCAGGGTGGTGGAAACTGAAGCATGGTGGTGGAAACTGAAGCAGGGTGGTGGAAACTGAAGCAGGGTAGTGGAAACTGAAGCATGGTGGTGGAAACTGAAGCATGGTGGTGGAAACTGAAGCATGGTGGTGGAAACTGAAGCAGGGTAGTGGAAACTGAAGCAGGGTGGTGGAAACTGAAGCAGGGTGGTGGAAACTGAAGCAGGGTAGTGGAAACTGAAGCATGGTAGTGGAAACTGAAGCAGGGTAGTGGAAACTGAAGCAGGGTGGTGGAAACTGAAGCAGGGTAGTGGAAACTGAAGCAGGGTAGTGGAAACTGAAGCATGGTGGTGGAAACTGAAGCAGGGTAGTGGAAACTGAAGCATGGTGGTGGAAACTGAAGCAGGGTGGTGGAAACTGAAGCATGGTGGTGGAAACTGAAGCAGGGTGGTGGAAACTGAAGCAGGG